>NW_020885112.1:72643-78671 GCF_003945725.1 Corapipo altera
TGGGATGAGCCCACCACCTCCCCATTCCCCACATCCCACACCAGAACCAGAGTTGGGATGAGCCCACCACCTCCCTGTCTCTCCCTCCAGACCTGGGGAGGAGAGTCCACGTTTTCCAGCAAGCATTTCTGGGAAGAGATCCAAGAGCTGTGAGCAGCTTCCTACTCTCCCTGCTCCTCCAGAGCCCCTTCCTCATCCTCCTTTTTCCCAACACCAGGGCAAGGAGACAGGATTTTGCTTTTGGGGTGGTACACGATGACACTCCCAACTTATCCCCCTTTTTCCAAGCTCCTTCCAGCCACCCCAGCACATGGAAAATTCCATGCACCCCAAAGCCCTCATGGGCTGGGATGAAGCAGCGGAGCCAAGCAAAATAATGCAAAATAATCACATTGAAATGATTTCAGAGACTGAGAACGGGAAGGCTGAACAGGGGAAGCCATTCCCTGTGTCCTGTCCCTCCAGGCCTTGTCCCCAGTCCCTCTCCAGCTCTCCTGGAGCCCCTTCAGGCCCTGCCAGGGGCTCTCAGCTCTCCCTGGAGTCTTCTCTTCTCCAGGGGAACCCCCCCAGCTCTCCCAGCCTGGCTCCAGCCCCGTCCCCTCTGGCAGTGCAGCCGAGGGGAAACCAGCCCAGAGATGAGCTCGCTGTGTCAGTGACACAGGTGACACTGCCACCATCCCCCAGACGAGCTCTAAAGGGCTCAGCAGGACTTATCCCAGGAATTCCTGTGTGCCAACATCCCAGCTCTGCTCCCAACACTCGCACCTGCTGCTGCAGGGATGTTTCCACACCTTTGAGGCCCCGGATCCCTCCTGCTCCTGAGGCAGCAGATCCCCCTGGACACTGCCAGGGAGCTCTGGGGAAGGGTCTGGAGCAGCAGGAGGGGCTGAGGGAGCTGGGGGGGCTCATCCTGGAGCAAAGGAGGCTCAGGGGGGACCTTCTGGCTCTGCAAGTCCCTGACAGGAGGGGGGAGCCGGGGGGGGTCGGGCTCTGCTCCCAGGGAACAAGGGACAGGCCAAGGGGAAACGGCCTCAGGCTGGGCCAGGGGAGGGTCAGGTTGGGGCTGAGGAGGAATTTTCTCATGGAAAGGATGGTCAGGACTTGGAAGGGGCTGCCCGGGGCAGGGGTGGACTCCCCATCCCTGGAGGGACTTCAAAGCTCTGTGGATGTGGCACTTGGGGACAGGGGTCAGGGGTGGCCTTGGCAGTGCTGGGGAGGGTTGGACTCGATGGGCTCCGAGGGCTTTTCCAAACAATTCTGTGATTCCATTAAAAACAACCAACCAACCAGACAAACAAATTACCTGCACGAGGGGGTTCAGGTGCAGCTGCTGGAGTCAGGTGAGGGACAGCAGGGACACAGCAGGGACACAGCAGGGACACAGCAGGGACACACCCCCAGGGCAGCTCCACACCAGGGCAGCTCCTCTCTGTGCCTACACAAGGGCCCCCAGAGCTCAGCAAACCCCGACTGCCCCTCCACCCACTCCTGACCTTTGTTTGTAGTGACAACATCCTGAGAGGGTGGGCAGGCCCTGGCACAGGGTGCCCAGAGAAGCTGTGGCTCCCCCTGGATCCCTGGAAGTGTCCAAGGCCAGGTTGGAGCAACCTGGGCTGGTGGGAGGTGTCCCTGCCCAGGGCAGGGGGTGGCACTGGATGGGCTTTAAGGTCCCTTCCCACCCAAACCATTCCAGGATTCCATGACACTGTTCTCCTGAGGGGGCTGTGACCATGGCAGGAGCAATCCAGAGCCCCTCTCCCCCTTCTCTGGGGGTCCCTGACCAGGGCTGACCCCCCCCAGCCCCTCCCACTCTCCCCCATCCCAGCACCACCTCCAGCCCCTCTGTCTCAGCCGGCCGCCGGGAAACCCTGGTAAATCCCGGGATTTACTTGGACGCCGGCAGTCTCTCCATCTGGCAAAGATCTGCAGATCCCACAGCAGCCTTGCCCCCCCAGCTGGAAGGGCACAGGGAAGGGGTCCCAAGCCTGGCACAGCAGTTGGGGACACCTCAGCAAGTCCCCAAGGTGCTGCCTCAGGGAGCCACAGGGGCCTCCTCGATCCCTCTGGCTCCGGAGCAGAGTCCTTCCCTTCCCTCCCCAGGAATTCTGTCCTGTCACATCCATCCTTCCCCACCGCTTCTGGGGTCCCCATCCTCGCTCTCCCCATGGTGCCATGCTTCTCCTGGAGCAGGGAAGCAGAGCAGATGTGCTGCCTTCCCAGGAATGTGCAGCATTCCCGGGAATCACAGACCAGTTGGGGTTAAATTCCTCAATTACCCTTTAATGAGGAAGTGCTCACTTCCCATGGGCTGCCAACACCAGGACAAGCACTGGCACTGTTCTGGGGCAGGTGGGGTTGTTTGGAGGGTTTGACTTTGGGGGGGTTGGGGGTTTTCTGTTTGTTTCAATAGCTCCAAGAGGATGTTTTTCCTCCTGGAGCCGCATCCAGGGCTCCCACTGGGTCACAGGCAGCCCTTCACCTCCCAAACTGAAACTGCCTCCTTGGGCAGGACTTCCAACCCCACAGCCCCACAGCACCCAATCCATCACCCCCCATCTCCCAGTCCCTGCAGGCCCCTATCAACCCTAACCCCATCATCCCACAGAGACGAGAACGAGCCCCACGTCCTCTCCAGACCTCCCTCCTCAGAATTCCCTTCTCCCTTTGCGCTCCACAGCTCACAAACACCTTCCAAACCCACGGGCTGTGAAGGAAAACGGCGCCTTTTATGGTGAAAGCCAGAGAATCCAGGCTGGAGGAGCTGCCCCCAGCCCACCATCACTCCTCCCTTCCCTCGGCTCCCAGCTGCTCCCTCAGCTTCCCACCGCGCTTCCTACGGCCTGCGGAGCCGGGAACAGCTTTCCCCAGCCGTGACTCAGAGGATCCCAGCCCCTGTGCCTGTCTCATGACTTCTCCCCACCGGGCTCCCGTGGCTGCGTTCCCGGCGCTGCCGATTCATCCCCGCGTGCCCAGGGGGTCTGGGATGACAGATCACATTCCTCCTCCTCGGCCCGGTGCCACCTGGATCCCTCGTGTGCACAGGGGAGGGCTGAGACACGCCCAGGGATACAGGGATGCTTGGGAAGGGCCTTTAGGAAAAAAGGAGCCACTTTTTCTTGGGCGAAAACTCCTCTGAAAAGGCCAAGATCATAATCAGGGAATCACGGAATGGTTTGGCGGGGAAGGGACCTTAAAGCCCATCCAGTGCCACACCTCCCACCAGCCCAGGTTGCTCCAAGCCCTATCCAACCTGGCCTTGGACACTTCCAGGGATAGGGACGAGTGAAGGAGTTCAAGCAGCTCTTGGAGCTGCTCCTTGAACAGCTCCTTCTGTGCAGACACAAATCCCAAACACCTCAAGTTCGTGCACCAGCATTTAAAAAACCTGCAGAATCCCAACATCCTCGATGGAGAGGAATTTCCAAGAGATGTAACACTCGTGAAAGGTCCTTGTGTGACACGAGAGTTGTCAAGAAAAATTCAGGTCAAAAGAATAACCAAGTAGAAGAATCAACACTCCCACCCTCTGCTGAAGGGGACGGGGAAGTGACTCCATTCCCAGGACTTGGGGAGGAAAAAGGAAAACAGGGATGGCACGAAGAGGGAGAAACTGCGTGGATGCAGATCGTGTGTGACACGAGCAAAGCAGCCTCCAAACATGGCCAAAACCTGCCCAAATAGGGAGGGAAAGAAAACACGAAGTGAAAACATGGATCTGAGTCAGGAGAAACGAGAGGAACCCGGAGAGGCCGAAGCCAGAGAGGGAGGAACACGAAGTTTAATAAGTTTAACTGAGAAGTCCCCCAAGGAGAGTCCCGCTCTGCTGGGAAGGGAGGAGCCAGGTTAGGAGAGGCAGGGAATGGCTTTGGGACACCCCAGGATTGTCTGCAGGGCCACTGCCCCCCTCTGCTCCACCGGGCAGGACCCCCTGGCTCCACCCTCCTGTCGGGGACTTGGAGTGAGCAGGAATTGTACAGACCTCCTTCCTCAGCTTTCCCAACGTCACCGGGGGATTCTCATCCCTGCAATTCCTGACACATCAACAGACAGGACATTTCAGCTCCTGCAGGTAATTCCTGCAGGGATCAGCTGGGATCTCACTCCTCCCATGAGGAAGGAGTCGGCACAGTCCATCCCTGGTCCCACACACCGTCTGACCTCCTTCCTGACCGGGAGCCGAGCTCGCCCTTATCCCATCCAGGAGCTTTTCCCTCTCCTTTCTGATCACCTGCCTCTCCACAGGAAGCTGTGCTGTGCCAGCCCAGCAGCTTCCCAGCACCCTGCTGGCTCCCAAGGGCTCATCCCATCCGTCCTGGAGGATGTGTGAAGCCACGAGAGCCACAGCTGTGCTCATCCCTAAATCCAGCCCGTGACACAGCCAGAGCCGGAGCGGCTCCGGCGGGAGAGGCTGAAGTGAACAATTGTCCTTGGCTTCATCCAGACAGAGCTGCTGTGTTCCAGGGAGGGCAGGACAGTGTTCCCACAGCTGTGCCCCACCCCTGTGCCCCCACAGCCCCTGGAGTGCCCCGGCCATGCCGGAGGGATGGCTGGGATTGGGGTGGCTGGAGCAGCATTGCCTGCCGGGGTTCAGGCTCCTTCCCTCCCCTGGGAGAGGTGCCTTCCCAACTTCACCCCAGTGAAGGACACAGCTGAAAACCTGACAGGAGATAACCACACACCTGGCACCTCACATCCTGCCTGGAATTCACTGCAGGGTTTTCCAGGTCTCACTTAACAGGTGCATGTCTGGGTTCCCAAACACTGGATGTGTGACTGCAGGTATTTAAACCAAAACCCCAAAGATTAGGGCAAGGGGCCTAAAGGGAGGGCAGAGGCTTTTCCCACCCTAAAAGAGCAACATGATTACAGTTTTGGAGTGGAGCTGACTTGGAATCACAGAATTGTTTGGGATGGAAAAGGCCTCTGAGCCCATCAAATCCAAGTTCCCCAGCACTGCCAAGGCCACCACTGACCCATGTCCCCACCTTGTCACATCCACACAGCCTGGAAATCCTTCCAGGGATGGGGACACTACCACTGCCCTGGGCAGCTGTGCCAGGGCTGGACAGCCTTTTCCAGGAAGGAATTTTCCCAGGAACCTCCCCTGGCCCAGCCTGAGGCCGTTTCCCCTTGGCCTGTCCCTTGTTCCCTGGCAGCAGAGCCCGACCCCCCCCGGCTCCCCCCTCCTGTCAGGGACTTGCAGAGCCAGAAGGTCCCCCCTGAGCCTCCTTTGCTCCAGGATGAGCCCCCCCAGCTCCCTCAGCCCCTCCTGCTGCTCCAGACCCTTCCCTTCCCTGCACTCGAGGCCTTGGAGGCTCTCAGGAGGCTGTTGTTGCTCCCCTCCAGCTGCAGAGCTGAGCCCCCAGAGCCCCCCAGGCTGGGATCCCTGGGCTCAGGAGCTGGGTGAGCCTGGGCAGGGTGATTTGGGCCTAGCCCCAGTCCTGCCCCCAGCCCCTGTCCGGGCAGGGTGTGACTGTGTCAGACTGAGAAGAGCCTTATCTGGGCCATCAGCACAGCTCAGAGCTCGGCGCTGGGAGGAAGACGCTGCTCAGCACCCGGAGAAGCTGCTCTGCTCCACTTCCTCCAGCTACCCACAAAAACACCTCTGCTGCAGACACGCAGCCACACTCCGCTCTTCCTCCCCAAAAACCCCCCTGCTGCATCATCTCCATCCGACAGCGCCCAGAGACACAAAAATAACGTGCAAGACGCTCCCGATGCCGGTGACGAGGCAGCCGGAGCTGCCAAACGTGCGGCTGCTCCCGGCACAGGGACACGTGGCACTTTGAGCCGCTCCGGCAACAAAAAAACACTGGAATTGGTGCGGGAGGAGGGGAGAGGGAGGGCCCTCACTGCTGCTTTCCACAGGCCCCGACCTCCATCCACTGCCTGCTCCCAAAAACCAGGCCCCCAACCCTCTCGGAGGGTCCCCAAATCCTCCCAGGGGGTCCCACTGGTCCCCTGACCCTTGCAGAAGGTCCCCAAATCCTCTCAGGGGGTCCCACCTGTCCCCCAGTCCTCTCAGAGG
>NW_020885112.1:78681-85291 GCF_003945725.1 Corapipo altera
GTCCCACCTGTCCCCCAGTCCTCTCAGAGGGTCCCACCAGTCACCAAATTCTCTCAGGGGGTCCCACCAGTCCCCAAACCCACCAGGCCTCCCCTGGGACCAGATGCCAACCTGGAAAGGACAACCACGCTCTGGATATGGGAAAGGCACATTCCTAGGAGCAGGAATTCCCTGCCCCAAGGCCTGCAGGCTCCCAGAGCTCTGCTCTGCCACAACAGGAGTATTTAGTGGTCAGGAAGGTCGGAGCCACAGAGAGGAGCAGACACCAGATCCCGGGGAGAGGGGGAAGAAAAGCACCCCCAGCTCCATCCGTCTGATCCCCCAGATCATCCCCTCATCCCCCAGGGGTCACAGGGAACCACACCCAAGGGGGTTTGGGGTTAACTCCTCCTCCTGCAGCCCAGGAAGCTCCAGGGCACGTTTTTACCTCAGGCCAAGTGAGGTTTGTTTGTGTTTTTAGCATCCATAAAACCACAGCTGCCGCTCCAGCGCTGGGAATGGGCAAACGGGACTTGCTGCAAGGAAAGGCTTTGGATTCAGGGACCAACACGAGCTGGGGTGTGAGAGACCAGAAAGAAACTGGCTGAATTCTCACTGGCAGCAAATAAAATATTACAAAAGGGTCAAGAATCTGGTTGCAACACCTGGTTTAGGTCAGTGTTTCCTCCTCACCCACCTTCCCAAAGCAGTGACACGGGTGTTACACACCAGGAACACCGGCCACGGACACAGCAGCAGGAACTTCAGGCAAGGAGATCCAGCCAGACACGGGAATGTTCCCTCCAAAGGGGGAGAAACCTTCCCAATATCCAATCTAAAGAGCTGTCCAGCCCTGGCACAGCTGCCCAGGGCAGGGAGGAGTCCCCATCCCTGGAGGGATTTCAAAGCCCCATGGATGTGGCACTTGGGGACACGGGTCAGTGGTGGCCTTGGCAGAGCTGGGAATGGTTGGACTCGATGGGCTCCGAGGCATTTTCCAGCACAACCCCCTGGTGATTCCATGATCCTGTTCCCCCTGGGTGAAGCTGGAAGGGCTCAGCCCCAGCACAGACGGGCCCTGCTGGACTGACCTCCGTCCATCAGAGCTGGGCTGGCCCAGGGAAGCTCCAAATCCCTGCCACCAGCAGGTATCCAACTGCTGGGATCTGTCCTGGAGCACAGGGAGCTGCTCTGCACGGACAGGGGTTCAAAGAGAAGGAGCCAAGTACTAATGGAGCATTTGGGATTGGAGGAGCCGCAGCTGGAAGCAGCTGGATGCTGTGGGGGCTGGTAGGAGAGGGGTGACCCTTTCCATAGGCATCCAGTGGCTGCACAGAGAATCCTGGAATCATGGAATGGTTTGGGATGGGAGGGACCTTAAAGCCCATCCAGCCCCACCCCTGCCATGGGCAGGGACACCTTCCACCAGCCCAGGTTGCTCCAGCCTGCCCTTGGACACTCCCAGGGATCCAGGGGCAGCCACAGATGCTCTGGGCAACCTGGGCCAGGGCCTGCCCACCCTCCCAGCCAGCAATTCCTTCCCAATATCCCATCCATCCCTGCCCTCTGGCACTGGGAAGCCATTCCCTGTGTCCTGTCCCTCCCTCCCTTGTCCCCAGTCCCTCTCCAGCTCTCCTGGAGCCCCTTTAGGCCCTGCAAGGGGCTCTCAGCTCTTCCTGGAGCCTTCTCTTCTCCAGGCTGAACAATCCCAATTGTCCCAGCCATTCCTCATAGGAGAGATGCTCCATCTCTCCAATCATCTCCACAGCCTCCTCTGGACCTCTCCTTGCCACCTCCTCACCTTCCCAGCAGCCAGGAGCAGCTCTGCACGTGGCACAGCCATTCCCATCCACTCTCTCCCTCTCCAAATATTGACCCAGCAAACAGCTCCATCCCTGGTGCCAACCCCGGGTGGCTTTTCCACGGGGGGGGGGGGTTTTGCCGGTCCCCGGAGCCTGGGCTGAGTCACACCTGTGAGTCACCGGCCACGGCCACCCACGGGGGTGACACGGCCACCTCCCCCCTCCCCCGGGGCTCCCGCGGCACCAGGGGCTGCAAATCCACCCCAAACACGGGCGGGGCAGCAGCAGGAGGAGCCCTGAGAGCCCTGCCCTGCCCAGCACATCCACTGCAGCTTCTCCCCCCGGGAAGCAGATCCAGGGAGAGCCCGAGGCGCTGCTCCCACCCCGGACGTGTCCCTGCTCCTCACAGTGCCCCCCAAACCTGCCACCTCCCGGAGCAGCTGCCTGTGACAGGGACCCCACAGAGGGCAGAGGGGCCGTGCCCCAGCCCCGGGCGTGGGGGAGCTGCTCCAGCAGGGCACCACAGACACGGTGCCAGGCTTGGAAATGGGAAACCACTGTGGCCTCCCGGCTCTGAGAAACCTGGGAGCAGCCTCAGCACCGCCCACCCCCACAGCCCCCAGCACAGCAGCACCTTCCCGGGCTCTCGGGGCCTGGGCATGGAGCAGAGAGAGCAGCAGGAATTGCAGAGTCATGGAGTGGGGAGGGGACCTTAAAGCCCACCCAGTCCCACCCTGCCATGGGCAGGGACACCTCCCACCAGCCCAGGGTGCTCCAAGCTCCGTCCAACCTGGCCTTGGACACTTCCAGGGATCCAGGGGCAGCCACAGCTTCTCTGGGCAACCTGGGCCAGGGCCTCCCCACCCTCCCAGCCAGGAATTCCTTCCCAATATCCCACCTAACCCTGCCCTCTGGCAGCTTAAATCCCCCAGGAGAGCCTCAGAGGGTTGGTCAGACTCTGGAGCAGCCTGTGAGTGCTGGGGTCAGGATGGGTTGGGACACGGGCACAGCAGTGGCTCCTCAGTGGCTCATCCAGAAACACACGGATCTGAAAGCCCTGGATTTTGTTTGTTTGAGTCCTAATTCCCCCAGGAAGAGGCCGTGCCTGTCCAGTGCTCCCTATCCTAAACAAGGCCTCCAGCCACGTTAAACACCACTTGGAATTGAGCTGTCCTGGACTCCCAGGCCAGGGGGGTGCACAGAGAAAACCCCTCGGATCCCGAGGCAAAAGCCAGTACAATCCCAGCTCTGGAAAGCTGTCATTCCCTTGGATCCTGAGGCAAAAGCCAGCACAATCCCAGCTCTGGAAAGCTGTCATCTGTCTGCAGCATTGGGAAGAGCCAAGAGAATTAAAAACATCCATTTACAGAGAATAATGTGCACAATCACCCCACAGTCAAACAGACACCAGCAGGAAGGGATCCCATTCCCACTGCTGGGAGCATTCAGCTCCACACATTTAGCTCCACACTTTTCCCTGGAGCCCCAGTCCCACGGGCCCCCTGGGCTGGCTGTAGGGCACAGCTGAGGGACAGGGGACGTTGGTGGGGACAGGTTGTCCCCATGGTGTGCCCTGGACACATCCCCAGGGCCCTGTGGCTCCAGACAGCCCACAGTGCAGGCAGAGGAGCCCGGCCAGGCTGGGGGCACAGTGGCTGCACAGCCCCAGTCACACATCCAGAGGGTTCAAGAGCCCTGCTCTGCTGCCTCCAGAGCAGCAGGACGTGGTCACAGCCCTGCACCACAGCCCCACTCACGGGGGGCTGGGCCCCTCCAGGAAGGCAAAGCTCCACCCCAGGAAGCCCCTTGGACATGCCAGGGTCCCCCAGCAGCACCCAGTGCCCCCCTGACCCCCTGGCTGTGCTGAAAAACCCCCCTCCTGCTCCAGCCCGGCTCTACTTTCGGTTTTGATCCCACAAAGTGTGCTGAGCCACGAGAACATCCCCTGGGGACAGGCTGGGAGAGGAGACAGGGCTCCAGTGCATAACGGGGCTCCAGGAGAGCTGGAGAGGGACTGGGGACAAGGCCTGGAGGGACAGGACACAGGGAATGGCTTCCCAGTGCCAGAGGGCAGGGATGGATGGGATATTGGGAAGGAATTGCTGGCTCTGAGGGTGGGGAGGCCCTGGCCCAGGTTGCCCAGAGAAGCTGTGGCTGCTCCTGGATCCCTGGAAGTGTCCAAGGCCAGGTTGGACAGGGCTTGGAGCAACCTGGGCTGGTGGAAGGTGTCCCTGCCCATGGCAGGGGTGGCACTGGATGGGCTTTAAGGTCCCTTCCCACCCAAACCATCCTGGGATTCCACCTCTGGAGACACTGCAGAGCCACCTCAGGTCCCACCACCCACCAGACCTTCCCCAGCCCCCACTGCAAACATGGCCCTGCCCAACCACGGACCCCCCTGGCACACAACCCCTGGGCTCAGCACCGGGGCTGCACCGAGGGGCCCCTCCAGCCCCTGTGCAGCTCAACCCCCCCCATTTCCCCCAATTCCTCAGCCTGGCTTTGTTTACAGGTGGTGGGGAGATGCCCACCCTGGTGCAACCCCTTGCCCCATCCTGGCACAGCCCCCTGCCCTATATGGGCACACCATCCTGCCCATCCTGGCACAGCCCCCTGCCCCATCCTGGCACACCATCCTGCCCATCCTGGCACACCATCCTGCCCATCCTGGCACACCATCCTGGCACACCATCCTGCCCATCCTGGCACACCACCGTGCCCAGCCCACGGCCCTGCAGGACCAACCCAACCTGTACAGCAATTAGTCACCGGCAGATGAGCGGCTGCCCTTCCTCCCACGTTATCTCAGCTGGGAGGGGGAGCAGGAAAACAGGGCAGTGCTCAGGGAGAGCTGCCACAGCGGGCCCAAAAACCACAGGAGCAGCGTGGGTCCATCTCTGCAGCCCTGGGGACAGGCCCTGGGGGTTGGCACATCCCTGGGGACACAGGAGAGCTTGGACACCTCCCAGCTGGGAGGGGAAGGGGTTTGTTTGGGCTGTCACTGCCCGGGACAGAGGATGATGCGACTCCTGGAGCCTCAGCCCGGAGAGGTGAGTGCCATCCCAGCAGTGAGGAGGCTTGGGTTGGTGTTCTGGACCTGTCCCCTCCCTTCCCATGGCATCCTGGACCCATCCCCTCCCTGCAGAGGGGAGTTAAGCCCAAAATAATGTCAATAAAGAGGAAATAACCCAAAATAAAGAGGAACACGATTCACTAAGTGTGAACTCTTCCCTTCCCAGGGTCTGGAATTGTGGAATGGTTTAGGTTGGAAGGGACCTTAAAAGCCCATCCAGTGCCATGGGCAGGGACACCTTCCACCAGCCCAGGTTGCTCCAAGCCCCATCCAACCTGGCCTTGGACACTTCCAGGGATCCAGGGGCAGCCACAGCTTCTCTGGGCAACTGTGCCAGGGCCTCCCCACCCTCCCAGCCAGAAATTCCCTCCCAAAACGCAGCCTAAACCTCCTCTCTCTCTTTTGGCCCACTGCAGCCACCACTTCACCTCACAGCACCGTCCCTCTCCCCCAGAAAAGTCCCCAGCGACCCCAGGCACACGTGGGGCAGTTGTTGTTCCCTCAGAAATGCAGGTTTTGGGTATCAAGACAAGGAAAACCAGGCTGAAGGAACTCCGGGTCCGAGGAACGCCAGGTCCCTCCACCCCACCAGACACCAACCCCTCCAAAGCACCAGCTGAGGGAGGAGATGAGGAAGGGGGGGCAGGAGGAAACGCTCGGAGGAAGCACTTGGAAGCAAAGCAAAGGGGGTACAAGTGCCCAGCACGGCCCCAGCCCCGCACTCGCTCCTGACAGGACATGGAATCCATTCCCAGGTGGAACAGCCACCTCCCACAGCCCTCCCACCACAGGGATGGGCCCACCCCAGGGTGCCAGGGAGAGCAGCTCCTGCCCACCCCGATGCCAAGGGACGTTGGGACACTGAGGGGAAACATTAATAATAATAATCATAATGATGATGATGATGATGATAATAATAATAATAATCCAGCACATGATCAGAAACCCCTCAGAGAACCCCAAGCTCTGGTCCAGCCCCCCAGGTCTCCAGCATTCCCGACACACACCGTGCTCCCCACGGCTCCTGCTTTCCAGAGGGAACCCCCAGCTGCCCTGGAGGGTGCTGGGATCCCCATGGAGCACTGCAAACCCCGGGATGTGACCCGAGGCCAGCCTCCCCAGCAGCCCACGACAACCAAACCCTGGGCAGAGCAAGGATTCCCCTCCCAGCTCCAAGCACAGGCCTGGAACAGCCCCAGCCCACGGCTGCTCCGCCTGGGAACGTGCCAGGTGGGAAGGGATGCTCAGGGGGCAGTTCTGCAACAAATCCTGGTCTGGGGTCACTTCACCTCCTTTAGGACACTCCCAAAGCTCATTTTAACCAAAAGCTGTCGGGGGCAGGATGGCACAAGGAAATACAAGGGACAGAGGTCCCCAGGTCCCAAACAAGAGACCAAACCCCCCAATGACAGCAGCTGAGGGAGAGAAGGGAAGTGGGAGAGGACACAGGGACGAGGTGCCCGACACACCTGGGGGGCAAGAGCCACTGGGGCACCGGGGTGGGCACGGGGACCTGCCTGGGGGGACTGTGGATCCCAGGGGAACAGGGCTGGGAGCAGGACGCTCCATCCCGGGGGGATGTGGATACCCGAGGGCAGCGGGGCTGGGAGCACAACACCCTGTCCAAGGGGCTCTGGATGCCCGGGGCAGCGGGGCCGGGAGCCCCCCCGGGGGGCAGCAGTGCCCGCCCTCCGCCCCCAGGCCCAGCCGATGTTTCCGGAGCGGTGACAGCTCGGCGACAGCGGGGGAGGGCGGG
>NW_020885112.1:90291-90899 GCF_003945725.1 Corapipo altera
GGGGCTGTGCAGCCCCTCCCCGCACGGACAGCCAGACACGCTGCGGGGGTCGGGCTGGGGGTCCCATGGGGATGCAGTACCCAGCCCAGTGCCCACCGGGGCGGCTGGAGCCGGGATCAGCTTTGGAGAGCAGGAGCAGCCCCGCGGCCAATGGGCAGCACGTGTCCAATGGGGGCCAGTCCCCCCGGGCACTGGGATCTGTCCTCGCCGTCCCTCGCCCTCGGATGCTCCCACCAGGACACGTGTCCCTGGGCAGCCACACCTGCACGAGCCCCTCTGGGGACAGGGACAGGGCTACACAGGGGACCCTGGCAGCGAGCCCTGGCACAGCCCTCGGTGGCACCGGCTCGGAGCAGCGGCTGCAGTGGCAGCATCACCATCCCACCACCATCCCATCCCATCCCATCCCATCCCATCCCATCCTGTCCCATCCCATCCCATCCCATCCCATCACCATCCCATCCCATCCCATCCCATCCCATCCCATCCCATCCCATCCCATCCCGTCCCGTCCCATCCCATCCCATCCCATCACCATCCCATCACCATCCCATCCCATCCCATCCCATCCCATCCTGTCCCATCCCATCACCATCCCATCCCGTCCC
>NW_020885112.1:90999-92809 GCF_003945725.1 Corapipo altera
CACCCCATCCCATCCCATCCCATCCCATCCCACCCCACCCCACCCCACAGCAGCAGCCACCCCCATGCCCCGGAGCTCACCTGTGCCAGGGCCAGGAAGGTGCCCGGGGGGTCCCGGGCAGGCCCCTGCACTCAGCTCCCCCCGGTCGTGCCCGTCCCGGGGCACGGGGTCACGGGCACACGCCGGGGCACAGCCGGGCATGATTCATCCGGGAAAATCCCCATTCCCACTCCCACGCGGGAGCGGGACGTGGGGTGCGTGCAGGGTGGGGGGGCAGCTCGGCCCCTCCCAGCCTCGGCCCCCGAGGGGCACTGGGGGTCGGGGTTGAGTGACCTGGCCACGGTCCAGCCGTGCCAACCCCACGGGCTGCAGCGGCACCGGGCACTGCCCACCCCCGGCCTTGGGGCTCACACCCCCGGGATGCCGGGGTCCCCCTGGGTTTGGAGGGGTGCCCGGGGTGCCCAGCCGGCCCCAGCAGCCCCCCCAGAGTGGGGGTTCCCCTGACCCCCCTCCCCGGGTGTGATGCAATCCCACCCGGCCCTTGCACCTCCTCCCCTCCGTCACCGGCCGTGTGTCGGGACATGTGCGGTGTCAGGACGTGTTCACCTCCGTGCCAGGGGCACCATCCCCGGCACTGCTGCCACAGCCCAGGCACCACCACGGGGTCCCCGCAGAGCCCCCCGCTCCCCCAATCCGGGCTGGTGCCCCTCCCAGGCAGAGCTCAGCCAGGAAAGGCTGCAATCCCACAGCACAGGGGGATTCCTGAGGATGCCGGGGGTCCCCGGTGCTGGGACAGTGGTGGCCAGTGACTGCAGGTGTCCCTGTGCCATGTGCCGTGCCAAGGGCTGCCTGCCTGCTCCATGGGGCCGGGTGGGGGTCTGGCACCAGGATGGCCGTCCCCATGTCCCCACATCCCACATCCCTGTGTCCCCCTGCACAGGGCCAGGTGCTGCCATGGGCAAACTCCTGCCCTGCCAGCAGTGCCAGGGCTGAGGGACTGGTGGGCACCTGCTGGAACTGGAACCATGGCCAGATCCTGGCTTGGAGGCAGCAGAGTGCAGTCTGTGTGGCCAAGGAGGGCACGAGGGTCAGGGTGGGGCTCCAGGTGCAATCCCATGGGAGGGCGACACAGGGCCAGGGATGTGCCAAGGAATGTTGGATCACTGGCAGGGTGACAGGCTGGAGGCAGCCCGAAGGATGGGCAGCTGGCACAGGGTGACAGGCTGGGGGCAGCCTGAAGGATGGGCAGCTGGCACAGGGTGACAGCCAGGACATGGGACTGGAGCAATGCCAGAGGCTGGGAATGAGGAGACCGGACTGAGCTGCCCTGGAAGTGCCCAGGGGTGAGAGGTGTGTGGGGTGTGACCTGCCCTGTGCCAAGGTGGAAGGGGCAGGGGACACCGGGGGCATTGGCACCACAGGGATCAGCACCACAGGGATCTGTGCTGGCTGTGAGGGTCACGGTCCTGCCCACCCACGGGTTATGGTGGCAGTGGTGACACAGGAACAGGGGCTGTGTGGGACCCGCAGTGGCAGCAGGAGCCCTGTGGCACCGGGCACAGGGGTGGGGACAGAAACAGGGCCCCAAGGCATGTGCTGACCCCCGTTGTGCCGCGTGCCCGGGACCCTCGTGGGGCTGGGCATGAGCTGCCACCAGCACGGCTGTGACTGAGGGGGCTCTGGGCTCCGGGGGCAGCCCCTGCTCCCTGCCAGCCGTGTCCCTGGGGTGGGCACAGCCCCAGATCGCTGGGGACACTGGAGACCCTGGAGGTGCTGGGGACACTGGGGATCCTGGAGGTGCTGGGGACAC
>NW_020885112.1:92819-97496 GCF_003945725.1 Corapipo altera
CCTGGAGGTGCTGGGGACACTGGGGATCCTGGAGGTGCTGGGGACACTGGAGACCCTGGGGATCCTGAGGACACTGGGGATCCTGGAGGTGCTGGGGACACTGGAGACCCTGGGGATACTGGGGATCTGAAGGATGCTGGAGCCATTGGGGACCCTAAGGCCACTGGGGACACGGGGGATTCTGGGGATCCTGGAGGTGCTGGGGACACCGGGAATCCTGAGGATGCTGGAGACAGTGGGGACACCTTGACGACCCTGGGGACACTCGCGTGCTTTCAGGGTGGAGGACGCGTCTGTCCCCTCTCCCGGCTGTTCCCGGCTGTTCCCGCGGCTGTCACGCGGATCCCGGTGCCCCGGAGCAGCTCCTGCCCGGCTCTCCCGGCGGGACAAGGCTCCGGAGCCGTGCCCGTCTGCGGGGGTGCCGGGGACCGGCCACGGGGGTCCCGGCGGGCTCAGGGGGGGTCCTGGCCCCCCGGTATGGGGTACTGCCCTGCCTGGGGGTCCTGGCTCTGCCCCCCGTCCCTCCGGGGCACACGGGCCAGGCCGGGGGCGCAGCCCACCCCCTCCCCCGCAGCAGCGCCCAAAGGCGCTTTTTGGGGAGCGGGTCACCGGAGCGGGGCTGCGGGTTCTGCTCCCAAACCCCGCCCTCCCCCGGGGCCCCAGCCAGGAGGCAATTAAGGTAATGAAAGCTTCTCATGGGTTCCCAGGGCTGGGAGCCAGAGAGAGGGAAAGGGAGAGCGAAAGAGAAAGGGAAAGAGAGAGGAATAGGGAATGGGAATGGGAGCGGGATGCCGGGCCCCGGGGAGGGACGGGGTGGCCGAGGGGCAGCTGCTCCCGGTGTGGTTCCGTCAGGACACCCAATGCCGAGGTGTCCGTGAGCCGGCGGGAGATCCAGCACAGCAGGACCCGGGGTCCTGCCCAGAGCCCCGGGAGCGGTGACCCCCGAGGAGGAGGAGGGCAGAGGGACGGGCTCTGCCCCTGCTGTGGGATCCGAGGGCTCGGCTGCCCCCCGGCCATATTCCAAGAGCCCCCTTCTCTCATGAGGGCTCGTTAGGTGACACCGACCCCCGTGACGTGGGTTTGTCCCTGCGGTGACAGCGGCTGGCACTGCCCCGCACGGGGACACACACGGGGGGCCGGGAGGGGACCCCCAGGCGGGACCCCCAGCACGGCACTGCCGGGGTCCCCTTTGGGGCGCGGGCGCTGTGCCAGAGCCGTGCCGGGTGACATGTCACCCCGTGACATCCCTGCCCAGCCCTCACAGGGTGACATCCCCCGGGCACGGCCGTGGGGACACCGCGGGGGGCTCAGGGCAGGGGACGAGGGGGTCGGGGGGCCCAGGGCAGCGGGTGCCCCGCGCCCCCCCACCCCGCCCGCCGCAGCTCTCCGGGTTGTTCTGAGCCAGGTTTCTCTTTCGCCGGGATAATCCAACAACAAACCAGCGGAAGAGCCGGGAATGCCTCAGAAATTCCCGCCGGGAGCCGCGCGGGAGCCGGGGGTCGCGGCGCTGGGGACGGCCGTGCCCACCGCCCCGCTCGGGAGCTCTGTCCCGCTGCCCCTCGCCCGGTCCCCACCGCCCCACGATCAGGTGCTGCCCCAAATCCCCCCGCACCGGGCGCGGTGTGTGAAGCCTTTGTGTCCCGATAATGCGGAAGAATCCCAGCGATTCGGAGCACGCGGAGGCCCCCGGCCCCTCGGCCTGGGGAGGCCGTGGCGGGGGGAGTGGGTACCCCCACCCTGGGGTCCGGACCCCGGCCTGGGCACCCTGCGGTGCTGGGGGCTCCTCGCCCCGTTCCCACCGGGAACACCCAGACCCCATCCCGGAACAGGAGCTGGGGGTCCTGGCGAGGGCTCCCAGTGAGGGGGGACTGTGGGGACCCCTCCCCTGCTGCTCGGCTCAAGGAGCAGCCCCCCAGGAGCCCCCCAGCTCTTACCACCCCCGGAGACCCCACCACCCCCAGTTTGGGGGAGCTGCTTCCCGGCGGGAGCGGGACTGGTCTGATCCCCGCGGATTTACATTCCTTAATTGTTCTACAGGGCCCCATGTGATGCTTAAACACATGGAATCGGCCCTGGGAGAACGATGGGGGGGCGCGGTGCTGCCCCCCGAGGGCACCGTGGGGGCAGAAGGGGCCGCACTGGGCAGGGCAGGGGGTGCAGTCCCGGCCCCAGCCCGGGTTTGCCCCCCGAGTGTGGGGAACAGCGACGGAGCCGGGGGGCTCTGCCCTCCCCGGCAGGGCAGCGGGGGGGTCGGGGGGGGCCGGGGGGGGGCCCGCTGCCCGCCGGTGCCAGGAGGGAGACGGGTTTGGCAGGGCACAGCACGACGTGGCACCGGGCACCGCCTGCCTGGCCCCGCGGCCACCGCCGGGCGGTGGGGGGTACCCAGAGCCCCCCAAGAGCCCCAGCCCAGCTCCACTGCGCTACCCCCGCGTGGCCCCCCCAGCCCAGCCCTAGACCATCCCAGCCCTCAGGAGCGCTCCCCCAGCCCCACCCCAGCCCCCGGGAGCGCTCCCCCAGCCCACCCCAGCCCTCAGGAGCGCTCCCCCAGCCCCATCCCAGTCCCCAGGAGCGCTCCCCCAGCCCCATCCCAGCCCCCAGGAGCGCTCCCCCAGCCCCATCCCAGCCCTCAGGAGCGCTCCCCCAACCCCCCAGCCCAGCGCCGGGAGGGTCCCAGGGCAGCGGCGGGTGCGGGGCAGCGAGGCCGGAGCGGGGCAGGGCATGATGCGGGACCGAGAGGTACCGGGGGCAGCGCGGAGCCGGTGAGGGACAGGGGACGGTGCGGGACCGTCCCGGGGCCGGGAGGGGCGAGGCCAGAGCGGGGCCGGGGGCCGTGCGGGGCCAGGGAAGGTGCGGAGCCAGTGCGGGTGAGGGGCCTGGAAAGTTTGTGGAGCCGGTGCGGGGACGAGGAAGGTGCGGAGGCAGTGAGGGGCCGAGGGGCCGGGGGCACTGAGGGAGGGGCTGGGGGGAGTTGCGGGGCCGGGGAAGGTGCGCAGCCGGTGCTCGGCCGGGGGTCCGGGGCCGGTGCGGAGCCAGGGGCGGTGCGGGGCTGCTCCCGCCCGTGGCCCCTCCCGACCGCTCGGCTCCTCCCGCCCGCCGGCCCCGGCGATATTTAACCTGGGCCGGGGAGGAGAGAGACAGCGCCGAACAGGGACCGACCGGACCCCACCGCACCCCGACCCCGGCCAGGTACCGCCGGGACCCCGCACCGCCCCCGGGCTGCGGGACGGGGAGGGAGCGGAGCGGGGGCCGGACAGACAGAAGGGGCGGGGCCCGACCGGACCCCAGCGCGACCCCCGCGCCGAGCCCCCCCCCGAGCCCCCCGCCCCGTCTCTCCCGCAGCCGCCGCCGCCCCGTCCGGGCCCGTGGGGCCATGCGAGCCCCGGCCCCGCTGGCGCTGGGTTGCGTCAGCTTCGCGCTGTGTCTGCTGGAGCTGCCCCGCGGCCGGGCCCTGCCGCCCCGCAGGTGAGGGACCCTGCCCGACCCCCTGCCCGAATCCCCTGCCCGAATCCCCTGCCTGAACCCCTGCCTGAACCCCTAGCTCGGTCCCCTGCCCGATCCTCTGATCGAACCCCCCGCCCGCCCACACCCCCTCCGCGGACCCCTGCTTGAAACCCTTGCCCGCGCCCCCCGCTCGACCCCCTGCCCACCCGCATCCCCTGCCCGCACCTCTGCCCGGACCCCTGACCGAACTCTCGCCCGCCCTCACCCCCTGCCCGGACCCCTGCCCACCTGTATCCCCTGCCCGAACTCCTGCCTGTTGTTCGAACCCCCTGCCCGGACACCTGCCCGCACCCCCTGCCCGCATCCTTGCCAGCACCCTGCCCGCACCCCCTGCCCGGAATGGGTCCGTGTCCCCTGCCCGCACCCTGCCCGGGGCGACCCCCCCCGTCCTGCCCCCCCTGCCCGCCCCCTGCGCGGGGCGACTGCCCCCCCTTTCCCGCACCCGCACCCGCCTCCCGCACCCCTGCCCGGGTCGGCCCCGCACCCGCTGCCCCGGGGCCAGCCCCGCACCCTCCCCGTCTGCCGCCGCCCCCGCTGCTGCCCGGGGGGGGGAGTCTGGGGGTCCCCCGGGCACCGTCTCCTGCCGGGCCCCCACCCCTGCCCGCGGGGACCGAGGGACACGGGGGCCGGGGGGGCTGCAGGGTCCAGGAGCCCCGCGATGGGGGTTGGGGGGCACCGGGGCCGCGGGACGTCTGGGGGTGCGGGTGGGGGGGTGCGAGGGGTGACTGAGAATTGGGACGGAGATGGAGATCGGGGCAGAGCTCGAGGGCTGCCTGTGCCAGCCTGGGTGGGCCCGGGGAGGGGGTCATGGGGTGATGGGACCCCCAGCTGAAGGGGCACCTCGGGTCGGGACAGAACCCCCTCATGTGTGTGCGTGTGTGCACACTGTATGTGCGTGTGTGTGTGTGCACACTGTATGTGTCTGCATGTGTGTGTGTGTGTGTGCACACTGTACATGGGGGTGTGTGTGGGTGTGTGGGTGTGTGCACACTGTACATGTGTGTGTGTGCATGTGTACTCTGTACGTGTGTGTGTGCCCGCTGTACATGCGTGTGTGTGTGCCCACTGTACATGCGTGTGCGTGTGTGTGCCCGCTGTACATGCGTGTGTGTGTACATGCTGTACGTGTGTGTGTGTGCCCGCTGTACATGCATGTGTGTGTGCCCGCTGTACATG
>NW_020885112.1:97506-98301 GCF_003945725.1 Corapipo altera
GTGTGTGTGCCCGCTGTACATGCATGTGTGTGTGCCCGCTGTACATGCGTGTTCCTGCCGCTGCTCCAGGGGCGGGTCTGGGCCGATCCCGGTGCCCTGGGGATCCCCGGCTGCTCCCGAGGGATCTGCCAGTTCCTGGGAGGGCTGGAGGGGGGGCCCTGCCAGGGCAATGGAGGAGGGTGGGACCGGGGGACCCTGACCCCCACAAAGGCTGTGGGGTGATGTGGGGTGGGGGTCCCCTGAGGCTCGGGGACCCCCAGGAGCAGGGCACTGAGGCAAGGGGGTCCTTAGGAGGGGGCACTGAGGCACAGGGTTCTCCAGGACAGGGGGCACTGAGGCAGGAAGGTGCCAGAATGGGGGGCACTGAGGCACTGGGGTTCCCAGGATGGGGTCCCCTGGATGGGGTCCCCTGAGTCTCGGGGGTCTCCAGGACGGTGGGCCCAGAGGGGTGGGCTCCCCTGAGGCACAGGGGGCCTTAGGAGGGGGGCACTGAGGTACGAGGGCAAGAGGGTGCCAGCAAGGGGGGGCACTCAGGCACAGGGGTACTGCAGGGGTGAGGGGAGCTCTGAGCCGCCGTGGGGGTGCCCTGAGGCCGGACCCCCGCGTGGGTGCCCGGAGCACAGGCGTGGGTGCCACAGTCGGGGCACGTGGGCGCTGGGGCAGAGGCCGTGGGAACGGGGTGGGCGGCAAAGGGGGGGGGCAGGAGGGTGTGTGAGGTTATGGAGTGTGCGAGTGCTGGGATGTGTGTGTGTGTGTGTGTTTGTGGGGTTACACAGTGTGTGTGTGTGTTTGTGG
>NW_020885112.1:98311-101294 GCF_003945725.1 Corapipo altera
GTGTGTGTGTGTTTGTGGGGTTACACAGTGTGTGTGTGTGTTTGTGGGGTTACACAGTGTGTGTGTGTGGTCACGGGGTGTGTGTGTGTTGGCACACGCGTGTGTGTGTGTGTGGTTACAGTGCGTGTGTTGGCACACGCGTGTGCCCGCGCTGGCAGTACGTGTGTGGCTGCAGGTATCGGCTCCCCTGCCCTGGCTGCCTCCTCCTCCTTCTCCTCCTCCTCGTCCTCCTCCCCCTTTCTTCCTCCTCCTCCTCCTCCTCGGGCACACGCGGTGTCCCCACGTCCCCGCCGTTCTCCCGCTGTCCCGGGGCCCCCCCCCCCCCCCCCCTTCCCCCCCCGGCCCCGCGCCCCCCCCCCCCCCCCCGGGTGCCACAGCGCTGCCCCCCCCCGACGCTGCCCCTTCTCTCTTGCAGGGACTCGCCGGCCCGGAGACCCCCGGAGCTGATCCCTTCTCTTCTCGGGGACCCCCCCGGCCCCGAGCCCCCCGCGCTCCTGCCGCCGCCCGCCAGGACCCCGCGGCACCGACCCCCGGACCCCCGGCACCGACCCCCGGACCCCCGGCACGGCCCGTGGGTCGCCCCCCGGCGCGGTGCCCTCCTGGCCCCCCGGCACAGACTGCTCGCCCGCCGGCGGCCCCCGTGGCGCGTCCAGCGCCTCCTCCTGCGGCACGACCGACGGCGGGACCCCCGGCGGGACCCCCGGCCCCGGCGCCACGCCGGGGGGCACCCGGTGCGGGTGGGCTGCGTGCTGGGCACGTGCCAGGTGCAGAACCTGAGCCACCGCCTGTGGCAGCTGCGGGGCCAGTCGGGGCGCCGGGACTCGTCCCCCATGAACCCCAACAGCCCCCACAGCTACGGCTGAGCGGGGAGGGGGCCCCGCGCCCCCCGCCCTGCCCCGCGGGACCCACTAAAGCGCTTCCACGGGCACACGCGGCTGGGCTCCTCCGCACCGGCCGCCAGAGGCCACGCCGGGGGCTGGGGGGGTCCTCGGGGGGCTCCTGCCGTGAGAACCTCCTGAGCGGACCCCGGGGAGCAGAGAGGACCCGGGGCTGGGAGATGGTGGCCGGCGGTGGTCCATGGTGGGCTGTGTTGCCCCGCAGGAGCTGGCGGTGGCCCGAGGTGGCCCATCGCTGAGTGATGGCGGCCCGTGGTGACCAAGGTCACCTGTGGTGGCCGGCCGTGGCCCACAGTGACCGGCAGTGGCCCACGGTGACTGGTGGTGGCCCGTAGTGACTCTTGTTGGCTCAGGGTGGCCCCTGGTGGTGGCCCGTGGTGACCCGCGGTGTCTGGCAGTGGCCGGTCCGTCCGGGGCGGGTCCAAGGGCCACCGGGGATCCCGCTGAGCGCAGCAGCGCCGGCGCCTTGTGCAAGACCCCCCGGCCACGCTCCCCCCGCCCGCGGTCCCGCTGACTCAGCAATCCAGTGACTGCCACGGCACGCACGGACACCCCCCCCGTGACACCCCCAGAGCACTCCCGTGACACCCCCAGGGCACCCCCAGCACCCCTTGTCCTTCCCCCGGTTCCCCGGGCCTGTCCAGGGTGAGACGGCTGCTCCTGTCCCTGCCCTGTCCCCCCCCCCGGTCCCCTGGCTCACCCTCGGGGACACCCACATTGTGTCCCCACGGGCTCAGCGGGTGCTGGCACGGGGTGGAGGCCCACGGACATGAGGGAACCCTGGGTACCTCTGTCACCCCAGAGTGCTGGTGTCACCCCAGGGTCCCAGTGGCACCCTGTGGCCTGGTGGGACAGGGACGTGTGACCCCAGGTCACCGTCCCAAAGCCCCATCCTGGAAGCAACTTGGCCAGCCCCCCAGGAACACCCCAGCACCCCAGGAGCACCCCCAGCCCCACTACAGAGCACCCCAACCCCACCACAGAGTACACCTGGCCCCTCAGAGCAACACAATCCCCAGGAGCACCCCAGTCCCCCCCAAGCACCCCTAATCCCTCAGGAACACCCCAATCCCCCGGGAGCATTCCAATCCCCCAGAGCACCCCTATTCCCTGGAGCCCCCAGCCCTCAGCAGCCCCGGGTGGGTGTGTGGGTGACACCCGGGGGTGCTGCCCTGGGTCCCCCTCCCCTCCTTCCCAGGGTGGGATGGGGTGTCCCATGGATTTCCCAGGATGTCCCTGGGCCAGGGATGCCACGGGGGGGGGGTCTGGAACAGGGTGTCTCATGAGGTTCCTGGGACGAGGGGGTCACCTGGAGCCGCGCCCATTCCACGGGTGTCACAGGAGGTCCCTGGGTCGGGATCCCCTCGGTGTCACGGGAGGCCCCAGGACAGGACCCCACGGGTGCCACCCGGAGCCACGTCGTTCCCACGGGTGTCCCAAGAGGCTCCAGCGAAGGGGCAGGGGGGGACCCGAGGGGCGCGTGGGGACCGTCACCCCCTCGCCCCCTCCCCCGGGTGTCCCGGCGGGTGCCTGACCCGATCGTGTCGCGCATCGCGGAGCGTCGCTGCTTCCCGCCGGGAATCCTGGTCTGCGTGGAATAAAGCGAGTGAGGAGGAGCCTGGAATGGAGCGCGGTGTTCCCGGGGGGATCGGGCACGGGGGGTGGGCGGGGGGCGAGGGGCTGCCGTGGCCAGGGGTGGGTCCTGGGGGCAGAGGGTGATGGGCGAGGGTGACGGCACCCGCGGGGGTGCGGGGACAGGCGTGGGGACCGCGGGAACAGCAACACCCTCCCGCACACGTGTGCGTGTCACCCCCGCGGGGGACAGGCGTGGGGACAGTGGGAACAGCAACACCCTCCCGCACACGTGTGTGTGTCACCCCCGCGCACACGTGCGGGCCCCGGAGGGGACACTCCCGTGCCCGGCCGTGTCCGTGCCCTGTCACGCCCGTGCCTGCCCCCCGCGATGCCCCCTCGGGCACTCGGGGTCCCCGTGGCCACGTGGTGGGTGCCACATCAGGCCGCTGCCCCCCCCCCCCCGGCCCCCCCCCCCCCCCAAGTGCCCCTTGGCCCCGGGGCCGCGGGGCCGG
>NW_020885112.1:101394-114807 GCF_003945725.1 Corapipo altera
TGGCCCCCAGTCCCCCCCCAAGTGCCCCTTGGCCCCGGGGCCGCGGGGCCGGTTCCACTCCCCGTGTCCCCGGAGGTCACTCTGTGCCCCCACCGAGGGGTCACCGCGGGCAGCGGGGCCGGGGGGGCCCAGCCCGGGGGTCCCCGTGTCGGAGAGGGTGTCCCCAGCTCGGGGCCGGGCCGGGGGTCCCCCAGTGCCCCCTCCCCCGGGAGCTGCAGCCCCCCAGCCGGGCGCGGGGTCAAACATTAACCGGGGCGGGTTAACTGGTCACCGATTGTCCCCGCCGGGCCGGGCGGGGCCCCCCCGCGCCGCCCCCCAGCACAAAACCGGGGGTCCCGCGGCCACCCAGCAGCTTGTGAGCCCCCCCGAGCCACCATGAGGAGCCTCCAGGAGGTGAGTGCGGGCAGGGGGGGCCGGGGCCACTTACCTGGGGGGCAGGCACGGCTGTGTCACCCCACATTTGGGGTCAGCCCCAGCACCCCAAACCTGGGGGGCAGACACTGTGTCACCCCACATTTAGAGGGGGGACAGACCTACCTGTGTCACTCCAAATCTGGGGGGCAGACACAGTGTGTCACCCCCCATTTGGGGGTGGGACAGACCTACCTGTGTCACCCCAAATCTGGGGGGCAGAGGAGACCCCTCGGCGACATCCTCCCTGCAGTGGTGGTGTCACCCCATGAGGGACCTGCCCCATGGGAAAACCACCCCTAGGGGGTCCCAGTGCCATAGGGGACCACACCCAGGGGACACCACCCTGAGGGGGTCCCAGCCCAGGGGGACCCCAAGCAGGAGGGGGGTCCCACAACCACGGGGAGCTGCTCTCTCCCCACCAGGCAATGGTGGGGGGTCAGTGCCAGCCCTGGGGGGCTGCAGGGTCTGAGGGGGTCCAGCAGCACCCCTGGGGCTGTGCAGGGACCACCACAGGGTCCAGAGCTGCTGCCCTCACCCAGTGGCACCCTGGGCTGGAACCCACCTCGGGATCAGGGGCAGCACCCCTGGGTCCCCTCTGTGTCTTGGGGGAACAGTGTGTGACAGTGTGGGACACCGTGAGAGTGTGTGACAGTGTGTGACAGTGTGTGACAATGGGTGACAATGTGTGTGATAGCATGTGACAATGTGTGATTTTGTGTGACAATGTGACAGTGAGTGTGTGATAGTGTGTGACAATGTGTGACAATGTGTGTGATAACGTGTGACAATGTGTGACAATGTGAGTGTGTGACAGTGTGTGACAATGCGTGATTTTGTGGGATACTGTGACTCTGATGGTCTGTGGTAGTGTGTGACAGTGTGTGACACTGTGACAGTGTGTGACAGTGTGTGACACTGTGTGACACCGTGTGACCCTGTGACCCCGCACAGCACCAGGTGACCCCGTGTGTCCAGGTCTTCCCTCGGCGCCACTGTCCCCTTGTCCCTGACCGCCGGTCCCTGACCCCTTGTCCTGTCCCATGGTGCTGAGGCCAGAGGGCAGGATGGGACCCCTGAGTCCCCTCTGCCTGTCCCTGTCCCCTGTCCCTGGCTGGGGGAGAGGACAGGACCCCTGAGCCCCCCCGTCACCCCTCAGGGCCCCGACCCCTCTGAAGAGCCCAAACCCAGCAAGGACAAGTCCGAGTTCAGGAACTACACCGTGAGTCTGGGGGGTCCCAGGGGATCCCACGTGGGGAGGGGGGCTCGGGGGGGCCCCAAAACCGGGTGGGGTGTCAGGGGGGGCCTGCTTAAGGGTCCTGGGGGTCCTGTGGGTGCCAGGGGTCCCACGGTGAGTCCCTGCCTGTCCCCAGTGGCCACACTGGGGGTCCCACCCTGAGCTGGGAGCAGCTGGGGGAGCCCTGGGGGTCTCTGCCATGCCAGGCTGGGGTGGGGGGACACCGGGGGGCTCCCCCTGCTCCCCGGACCCCCCTGACCCCCCCGTGCCTCCCCCGCTGCCCCACAGGAGGGGAAGCTGATTGACCGCGTGTACCACACGTACCTGCTCATGCACACACACCAGACAGTGGACTTCGTCCGCAGGAAGGTGGGAGCCCCCCGCTCACCCTGTGTCCCCCTGTGTGCCCCGCTCACCCTGTGTCCCCCTCAGTCACCCTGTGTCCCCCGCTCACCCTGTGTCCCCCTGTGTCCCCCGCTCACCCTGTGTCCCCCTGTGTCCCCCCCTCACCCTGTGTCCCCCTCAGTCACCCTGTGTCCCCCCGCTCACCCTGTGTCCCCCTGGGTCACCCTGTGTCCCCCCTCAGTCACCCTGTGTCCCCCCAGGGCTGTCCTGTCCCCCCTGGGGTTCCCACAGCAGGGGGGTGTCACAGCCCTCCCACCCTGCACTCCAAATCCAGCCCCGGTGCCCCATCCCAGCCCGCTCGGGGGGACACTGAGGGGCACCCATGCGCCCCCCCGGGGGTCCGGGGGGTGCCTCGGTGTCCCCAAAGCCGGGTGTCCCCAGAGAGCCCAGTACGGGCCGTGCTCCCTGCGGAGGATGAGCGTGATGGAGGCGCTGGAGCTGCTGGACCAGCTGGTGGACGAGTCGGACCCCGACGTGGATTTCCCCAACTCCTTCCACGCCTTCCAGACGGCCGAGGGGATCCGCCGGGCACACCCCGACAAAGGTACGGCCACACCCCCCCTCTGTCCCCTGCCACCCCCGCAGGGTCCCGTCCCGGGGGGTGACGGACCCGCTCACCTCCAGATTGGTTCCACCTCGTGGGGCTCCTGCACGACCTGGGGAAGGTGCTGGTGCTCTTCGGGGAGCCCCAGGTGAGTGGGATGGTGGGGAGGGGGCAGGGGGGAGCCCCCCGTGTCGGGGGAATCCTCCGGGGGCCGTTGTGACGCCCGTGCCCCCCCGCAGTGGGCGGTGGTGGGGGACACCTTCCCCGTGGGCTGCAAGGTGCAGAGCTCGGTGGTCTATGGGGACTCCACCTTCCACGACAACCCCGACACCAAGGACCCCCGCTACAGGTGAGCCCGGGGGGGGGCTAGGGGTGGGGGGCTGCACCCCAGGGCCCGGCCGGGGTCCAGAGGGGGGGTCCAGCCCCTCACCCCCCACCCCGCTCCATCCCCAGCACCGAGTGTGGGATGTACCAACCTGGCTGTGGGCTGGAGAATGTCCTCATGTCCTGGGGCCACGATGGTGAGTCGGGGGGGCCGGGGGTGTCCCCTCCTCAGGGAAGGGGCCCCCACCCCCAAACGGGGCACTGACCCCCCAGAGGGGCCGTGCTGCCCCCCACACTGCCCCCTTTGCCGGGGGGTTGGAGTCCCTGGCGTGGGGCGGGGGCTGCAGCTCCTCGGGGGGAGCTGTGGCTTTCAGGGGGGGCTGTGGCTTTCAAGGGGGGCTGCCCCTCTCGGGGTGCCCCCCCGGTGTGGGTCCAGCCCCTCCCCACACGCCGCCCCCTCCCCAGAGTACATGTACCAAGTGATGAAGTTCAACAAGTTCGCCCTGCCCAAGGAGGTGAGCTCAGACCGGGGGGCACGTGGGGGGGACAGGGACCCCCCCTGTGGGGGTTCGGGGGTGCGGGGCAGGGCCCCCCAAACCCAGCTGGACGTCCCTGTGTCCCCCCAGGCCTTCTACATGATTCGCTTCCACTCCTTCTACCCCTGGCACGCGCACGGGGACTACGGGCACCTCTGCTCCGAGGAGGACCGGCGGATGCTGCCCTGGGTCCGGGAGCTCAAGTGCGTGCCCGGGGGGGCACTGGGGGCTCAGCTGAGCCCCCCGGAGCTGTGGGAGGTGGGGGGGATGGTGCACCCCCGGCCTGACCCCCCCTTGTGCTCCCACAGCAAGTTCGACCTGTACACCAAGCAGGAGGACCTGCCCGACGTGCAGCAGCTCCGCGGGTACTACCAGTCGCTCATCGACAAGTACTGCCCGGGGCAGCTCTGCTGGTGACCCCCAAACCTGCCAGGACCACCCTGCACCCCGCTGGGACCCCACCGGGCCCCTCACCCGCAGCAGCACCCAGCACCTCCCCCAGACCCCGCCGTGGGGGCTCCACAATAAACCTGCTTGTGCCGCACCCCCCGGGCCAGTCACCTCTCCCCTCTCACAGGGGGTCACCCCAGGCACGGGGGGGGCAGGACAGGAGCCCCCCAGATCCCAGGAGAGCCGTGGGGCTGGAATGTCAAAGGCTTTATTTAGAAAATTATAGGAAACCTCTGGACCTCTGAGTTTGGGGCTGAGCTGGGGGGGGGAAGCGCGGGATGGGTAGAGCCCACCGGGGTGGGGGGCACGGGGGGCAGCCACCCCAAAACTGCCCGGGGGGCACCTGAGGGGTTGGGCAGGGTGAGAGGAGGGTTGGCACTGCCCAAGCTGCTCCATCCTGCTGGCAAGGAGCCCCCCATCTGTGCTGAGCACCCCCAGCTGCATCGAACACCCCTGCCCTCGTGGGGCCTGGAGGGGTCCCCGGGCAGTGGGGAGGGGTCCCCAGCGCTCCCCAGGCCGCAGGGAGGGGTCCCCAAGGGGTCCCTGGGCAGTGGGGAGGGGTCCCCAGCAGTCCCCAGGTCACAGGGAGGGGTCCCCAAGGGGTCCCTGGGCAGTGGGGAGGGGTCCCCAGCGGTCCCCAGGCTGCAGGGAGGGGTCCCCAAGGGGTCCCTGGGCAGTGGGGAGGGGTCCCCAGCAGTCCCCAGGCCGCAGGGAGGGGTCCCCAAGGGGTCCCTGGGCAGTGGGGAGGGGTCCCCAAGGCAGTGGGGAGGGTCCCCCTGCATGGCCACACCGTGCTGAAGGCACTGGCAGGGGGAACACCGGGAGCCCCCCGGGGTGGGGCCCCACTGACACCCCCCCCCCCAGGGCCCCCCCCCCCGGGGCTGGCACACGGGCGGGGGGCTGCGGGTGCTACTTCTTCTTCTTGGGGCCGGGCCGCCCCTCCCCGTGGCCCTCGCCCCCCGCCCGGCCCCGCCCCTCTCCCCGCACCCCATTGCGCTCCCCCCGCTCCCCCCGGGCCTTGTGGCGGGCGGGGGGGGGGGCCCCCCCCGTGCCCGGGGGCCCAGGGCCCGCAGCACCCCCACGGTGGCGGCCACCAGGTAGAGGGTCCAGAGCACGGCGGGGCCCGAGAAGGGCCGGGCCAGGCCCCGAACCCAGCCCAGGAGCCACGGCAGGGCCGCCTCCGACCGGCGCCGCACGGGGGGCTTGTCCTGCCGGGAGACGGGGGGGTCAGGGCCAGGGAATGTGGGAAGGGGCCAGGCAAGGGGTCAGGGAGGGAGGTAGGGGGGTCAGGGGTGAGGGAGAGCGGTTGGGGGTGAGGGAAGGGGGTGGGAGGGGGTCAGGGGTGAGGGAAGGGGGGGTCAGGGGCCAAGAAGGGGGATCAAGGTTAGGGAAGGGTGTTGGGGGTGATGGAAGGAGGTCAAGGGGTGTCAGGGGCAAAGGAAGGGATGGGGAGGACAAAGGGAAAGAGAAGGGGAGTTGGAGTCAGGGAGAGAGAGAGAGATGAGGGATGGGTTGGGGGCCTGGGAAGGTGAGGAAAGGGGGCTCAGGGGCCATAGAGAAGGTCAGGAGCAAGGCAGGGGCATCAGGGGTGAGGAAAGGGGGCTCAGGGGCCAGGAAGGGGGGTCAGGGGTGAAGCAGGGGGGTCAGGGGCCAGGTGGGGGGATGAAGGAAGGGGGTCAGGGGCCAGGAAGGGAGCTCAGGGGTCAGGGAAGGGTGATCGGGGGTGTTGAAGGAAGGGAGTTCAGGGCCCAGGAATGGGGTTCAGGATCAAGGCAGGGGGATCAGGGGCATGGAAGGAAGGGGGTCAGGGCCCAGGGAGGGGGTGCAAGGCCCCCCACACCCACCTTGAGGCCGTGCTGGCTGAGCAGGCTCTCCAGCGTGGGGTCTCCCAAGGACACAGTGGGGAAGAACTCCTGGACGTGCTGCCGCCTCCACCACGGCGCCGGGCCCGGGCTGGGGAGGGGCAGCTCAGCTGAGCCCCCACATCCCACCCCCGGCGGGGGTTTGGGGTGCAGGGGGCCCCGTCCCCGCTCACCTGCCCTCCGAGGGGCCCGTGAACCAGTACTTGTAGAGCTGGGCCCGCAGGAAGGTGGGCGGGCGGGCGCTGAACGGGTACCGGGACTCGTCCACCTGCACCAGCCGGATCACTGCCGGACAACCGAAACACTGGCACCCAAAACTGCTGCAGGGGGACACCCCGAACCACCACAGGGACACCCCGAACCACCAAAAGAGAGACAACCCTGAACCTCCATGGGGATGCCCTGAAATGCTGCAGGGGACACTCTGAACTGCCATGGGGACGCCCTGAAATGCTGCAGGGGGACACCCTGAACTGCCATGGGGATATCCTGAAATGCTGCAGGGGACACTCTGAACTGCCATGGGGATATCCTGAGATTCTGCAAGGGGACACCCTGAACTGCCATGGGGACGCCCTGAAATGCTGCAAGGGACACTCTGAACTGCCATGGGGATATCCTGAAATGCTGCAGGGGGACACCCCAACACGCTGCAGGACACCCCGACTGCCACAGGGCCACTCCAAACTGCTGGGACACCCAAAACCACTGCAGGGACACCCCAAACTGCCACAGGGACACCCCAAACTGCTGGGACACCCAAAACCACTGTGGGAACACCCAAAACTGCCACAGGGACACCCCAAACTGCTGGGACACCCCAAACTGCTACAAGGACACCCAAAAACACTGCAGCAACACCTCAAACTGCTACAGGGACATCCCAAACTGCTGGGACACCCAAAAACACTGCAGCAACACCCCAAACTGCCTCAGGGACACCCCAACTGCCACAGGGACACCCCAAACTACTGCAGGGACACCTAAAACCACTGCAGGGACACCCCCAACTGCTGGGACACACAAAATCACTGTGGGGACACCCCAAACTGCCACAAGGACACCCAAAACTGCCACAGGGACACCCCAAACTACTGCAGGGACACCGCAAACTGCTGCAGGGACACCCAAAATGAACTGCAAGGACAACCCAAAATGCCACAGGGACACCCCAAACTGCTGCAGGGACACCCCAAAATGCCACAGGGACACCCCAAACTGCTGCTGCGGGGGGACATCCCAAACCACTGCAGGGACACACCCCGAAGTGCTGCAGGGCGACAACCCCAAAGCCCACTGTGGGGACACCCCGATCACCACGGGGATGCCCCAATCCATCCCCAGAGCCCCCCAAGCCCCCCGCCCTGTGCCCTCTGTGCCCCCCTTGCCCTCACCGTCACGCTGGCCCTGCAGCAGCCGCAGCACCAGGGCGCTGAACCAGGGGCTGCTGTGGTGGTGCCCCAGGGCAGCGAACCACAGCTGCCAGTCCAGGCGGGGCTGGTGCGGGGCCACCATGGCCGGGGCCACGCTCACATTCCCGGGCTTGTACATGAACTCGATCTCCTGTGGGATGGCAGCGGCTGGCACCGGGATCTGGAGCCCCCCTGCCCACCCCGAGGGTCACCAGTGCCCACCCCGGGGGCTCCAGAGGGGAACGAGCCTGTGGGAAGCTTCCAGGGGAAGGTGGCCCATGGCACGGGGGTGGAACTGGGTGGTCTGTAAGGTCCTTTCCCACCCAAACATCCCGGGATTCTGGGGCAGGGACACCTCACAGCCCCGGGCAGCATTCCAGGGGGAAATGGGGGAATGTGGGAAAGGGTGGCAGGAAAACCGCCCGGCGGGAAAAGGACCTGGGGGTGGCTCCAAAACCAGGAAACAAGTGACAGGACAAGAGGAAACAGCCTCAAACTGTGCCAGGGGAGGTTGAGGTTGGATATCGGGAACATTCCTTCCCAGAAGGGACTGTCAGACATGGGAAGGGGCTGCCCAGGGCAGTGGTGGGGTCACCATCCCTGGAGGGATTGAAAAGCCACGTGGATGTGGCACTTGGGGACACGGGTCAGCGGTGGCCTTGGCAGTGCTGGGGGACGGTTTGGTTCCCACCCCCTGTGCCCACCCCACACTCACCGTCCAGCTGTGCCCATCGTAGCTGCCCTCCAGCACCACCTCGGGCCGCCCCCCGACCCCCGTCATCCTGCGGAACAGCCCGTAGGAATTCACCACCTGGAACCGCTCCACCGCCCCGAACAGCCGGTGGATGCCAGGCCACAGCTTCCCGTTGGACTCGTGCTCAATGTAGGTGAAGGGCACCTGGCAGGGGCAGGAGGGGTCTGTCACCGTGGCCCGAGGGGGTCCCCTGGAGCCCCCCGACCCCCCTGACCCCTCACCAGGCTGACGGCGAACAAGCTGACGGTGGCCGTGGCCATGATGGCCCACTGGAGGGTGGCCCAGAGCTTCCAGAAGCATCCACGGACACAGGCACAGCTGGGGGGGAGAGATGGGGCATTAAGGGGACAAAGAGGCACCACCCCCCAGTTTGGGGGGGCTCCAGCTGTGAGCTGAGGGGTTCAGAGCCTCCCCCATGCTGTGCTTGACTGCTCCAACACTCCCAACTCCCGGAGCTGCATCACCCCCTTCCCAGTTCCCAGAGCCACCCCCCAGCTCCCCCAGCACCCAGGGGTCCCCCACACCCTGGGGGTCCCCTGTGCTCCCTGGCACCCACCGGTACATGGCGAGCAGGATCTCCCAGGACAGGGACAGGAAGGCCACCCCCACCAGCGGCAGCGTCACCGTCCGCAGCCACGTCGTGAACTCGTGGTAGGTGAAGGCTGGAGCCAAGGGAAAGCCGTGGCATCAGGGAGGGGCTTCTCCAGCCCCCCAGGGTGGGGGCTGAGGGGTCAGCAGCCCCCCCCTGGACGTACCCACTTTGGAGTCCAGCAGCTTCTTGTCCCAGTTGATCTCCAGGCCGAAGTACTGCACGGTCCAGTAGAGCAGGAGCCCGTAGGTGTTGAGCTCCAGCAGCGTGGCCAGCACAGAGCCCAGGCTGGGGGGCCAGGCTGGGAGGGTTGGGGGGCTCAGAGCTGGGCTGGGAACCCCCCCAACCCCCCTGAGCCCTCCCAGGGTCTCCCATGGCCGCAGCCCCCCACCCTGGGGGTGGGGAGGGGCTGTGCTGGCAGCAGTTCCCACAGTGGAGCCACAACGTCCCCTGTCCCCTCCCCACCCCAGAAACGACCTGCTCCCCCCAAACTGGGGGTCCTGGGGGGTCTCACCGCTGCCCTGCCGCTTCTTGGGGCGCCCCAGCCAGCGCCCCACGTGCTCCTCGTCCAGCAGGGAGAAGGCCAGGACGATGGTGAGCGCGTTGAAGAAGTTGTAGTTACCCGTGAGGATGATGAGCACCTGCAGCAGGACCTGGGGGGGAGCAGGGACAGGGTGGGGGGGGTCACAGGGCTGGGGGGGCACGGGGCTGGGGGGGTAAAGAACACAGGGCACCCCACCAGCACCACCAACCCATCTCCCAGTGACAGCAGAGCGAGGAGCCGACCCCCAGCCTCTGGGGAGACCCCCTGGGCACCCCCCAGCATGAGAGGGGGGTTGGGGGGGGGTCACAGGGGGTCATGGAGACAGAGGGCAGAGGACACTGGACATCCCTCCAGCAGCAGCATGGCCACCCTGGGTCCTGGTGCCCACAGAGCAAGGAGCCACCCCCCTGCCTGAGGGGAGTCCCCCTGGAGACACCCCCGCATGAGGAGGGGCTCAAGGGGGTCACAGGGCTGGGGGGCAGAGGACACTGGGCACCCCAACACCACCAGCAGCAGCATGGCCACCCCATGCCCCAGTGCCCACAGAGCGAGGAGCCACCCCCCAGCCCCTGAGGAGCCCCCCCAGGACCCCCCAGCACGAGGTGTGGTATAAGGGGGTCCTGGGGGTCACAGAGTTGAGGGGGTCATGGGGCCGGAGAGCAGAGGGCACCGGGCACCACCCCCTCCACCATCAGTGGCACAACCACTCCCTCTCCCAGCACCCCCACAGCCAGGAGCCCACCCCGAGCCCCGGTGAGCCCCTCTGTGCCCCCCCCGCCCCGGGGGTCCCTCCGTGCCCCCTCCCCACCTGGCAGTAGAAGGCGAAGAGGCGCAGGCGGCGCAGGGGCGCGAAGAAGAGCACGGGCACGGCCACCTCGATGACGTAGGTGGCCACCACGCTGAGCTTCTGGAACCACACGGGCAGCTGGTGGGCGAGCCAGGCCCCCGGCGTGGGGATGCACTGCGTCTCGTAGTGGTACGTCAGCGCTGGGGGCACGGGGGGCTCAGGGCAGGGGCGGCCCCCACGGAGCAGGGCCCAGCTCCCCAGAGCACAGGGCTGCCATCCCCTCGAGTGTGGGGGCATGGCTGTGCCCCCCCAGACCTGCAGCCCCTCACCTGTGAGCCCCCCAAACCCAGCCCCTCACCTGTGAGCACCCCACAAACCCACCCCACTGACCTGTGAGCCTCCCAAACCCACCCCTCTCACTTGTGAGCCCCCCTCACCTGTGAGCCCCCAAACCCACCCCACCTCACCTGAGCCCCCCAAACCCACCCCTCCCACTTGTGAGCCCCCCGGACCCCGAGGCGAACATGAGGCGGAAGAGGAGCCACCGCACCCCCCCAGAAGGTGACGGGGTCGTGGGGTCTCCAGGAGGGGGACCCCCCCCTCAGCAGGCGCAGGGGGGCCACGAGCACGGCCAGGAACCCCGTTTCCAGCAGCAGGCTGTCCCTGGGGGTGGGAGGACAGAGCTGAACCCCCCAGTGCCACACACCCCTCAGGGCCTGCCCTGCTCCCCTCGGGGGACACAGATCCCCCCACACATGGGGCTGGGGACCCCAGCTCGTTGTGCCCCCTATCCCACTGTGCCCCCTGGCCCTGGCCCCCAGGACCCCCATATCGCCCCCGATCCCAAGAGCCCCCCACACCCCCTGCCCTGGTCCCCAGAGCCCCTGTCCTGCCAAGCCCCCATCCCTGTCCCCAGAGCCCCCACCACCACTATGCCCCTTGCCCTGCTCCCCAAAGCCCCTGTCCTGCTCTGCCCCCCCACTGTGACCCCTTGTGCCCCCTGTCCAGCACCCAGAGCCCCCATCCTGCTGTGCCCCCCACCCTGGGGGCTGCAGGGGGTGCAGGACATCTCCCCCAGCTCCGAGCCCCCCACAGCCCCCCCAAAGGGCCCAAGGGGGGGGGTCTGACTCACCACTGGAAGTACAGGAAGACCTGTCCCACCTGTGGAGAGGGAGTGGGGGGTGAGTGGGGCAGGTTTGACCCCCAGACCCTTCCTCACATGGAGAGTGGTGGGCACAGACCCCCCCTCCCGTCCTCCCCCCAGCTCCTTTCCCAGCACGGGGCTCCAGGCCAATCCCAAGGAGCTGTGGGAACAGCAGCACTGGGATCACAGCCCGGGAATGCTCCGGGGGGGGGGAGGGGAAGGGGGGTGTCCCGGGGGGTCATTCCACACTGGGTGTGTTCCCTGCCCACAGCCCGGCCCGGGGGAGGAGCAGGGATGTGCTTCCAGGGATGTGCTTCCAGGGATGTGCTTCCAGCATTGCCCTAAAAGGGAGTGAGGAGGGAACGGGTGGGAACAGCCAGAGCCACACTGGGATACACAATTCCAAGGGGTGGGAGCTGCTCCCTGGGGTGACAGCCCCCACCCCGGGAGGTGACGATTCCCTGCCCCAGGGGGGGAATGACCAAACATGGGTGATTTATCCCTCTGTAATTCCCTGGTTCCAGAGGGAAGATAAACCCTCCTCCTCCCCCCACAGCAGCCAGCTCTGACTCACTGGAGCTCCCGGGGCGGCAGGAGGGAGGATTCATGGAATCATGGAATGGTTTGGGTGGTAAGAGACCTTAAATCCCATCCCATTCCAAACCCCTGCCATGGGCAGGGATATCTTTTACCAGATCAGGTAGCTCCAAGCCCTGTCCAACGTGGCCCGGAGCTGGAGAGGGACTTGGGACAAGGGATAGAGGGACAGGACACAGGGAATGGCTTCCCAGCGCCAGAGGGCAGAGATAGATGGGATATGGGGAAGGAATTGCTGGCTGGGAGGGTGGGGAAGGGCTGGAATGAATCTCCCAGAGAAGCTGTGGCTCCCTCTGGATCCCTGGGAGTGTCCAAGGCCAGGCTGGAGCAACCTGAGCCAGTGGAAGGTGTCCCTGCCCCTGGGGGCTGGATTGGGATGGGATTTAAAGTCCCTTCCCGCCCAAACCATTCCCTGATTCCCCGACTGTATCTCCCAACCCCTTCCCCAGCTCCACGAGGGAATCTGAGCACTCCAGGAGCTCACAGGACGGTGCCACCCCCCTCCAGGGACCCCCCCAGCCCCTCACCTGGTAGAGGGACAGGTAGAGCACCCGGAGCAGGGCGAAGACCAGGCAATCCCGCATGGAATCGCACAGCAGGGCTCCGAAGGACGCCAGGATCCCCACCAGGCACAGCAGCTCCATGCCCTGCTCCGTGTCCAGCCCCAGCCGCGGGCTGAGCCACAGCAGGGTGGGGGAATCCCGGAGCTGCTCCCACAGCCCCTTCCCGCTGAGCCGCAGCACCCTGCGGGCCGGCAGGATCCCCTCCCTGCCGTACAGGCCTGGAATGGGAACGGCAGTCAGGCATTCCCAGGAAAACGGGGGCAGCACGGCCGGGAGCCCCCCAGGCAGCACCTCGGCCTCATCCCTGCGGCAGCTCGTGCTGACTGGGGGGCTCCAGGCTGTCCCCATCCCAGCTTCCCAGTTGGAACTGGGAGCCAGTGGGAAGAGCCCAGGTGCAGCCCAGGAGCTGCCACATCCAGCCCGGCCACGTGGATGGGGTGTGGGCAGGGGGTTGGGGGGCCCAGGGGGGAGTTGGGGGGCTCAGAGGGGGCCCGAGCACCCCCTGGACCCCTGGGGAGGGTGGAGGGGACAGAGGAGCTGCTCCCAGTATTCCCGGTCTTCCCAGTAAGGGACAGATCAGGTTATGGGGAGGGAAACGGGATGGCAGGGGCGGCCCTGCGGCCCCGGGGGGGTCTGTCAGCCCCATCCCGGCTCTGTCCCGGCTCCACCGGCCCCGTTCCAGCTTTATCCCAACTCCACCAGTCCCACTCCCGACTCCACTGGTCACGTCCCGGCTCTACTGCTCCCACTCCCAGCTCCATCCCAGTTCTACTGGCCCCGTTCCAGCTCCATCCCGGCTGCATCCCAGTTCTACCTGCCCCATGCCAGCTCTATCCCGGTTCTACCGGACCCGTCCCGGCTCCATCCCGGTTCTACCAGACCCGTCCCAGCTCCGTCCTGGCTCTGTCATGAGCTCTGTCCTGGCTCTGTCCGCCCCCATCCCGGCTCCACCGGCCACGTCCCCGGCCCCATCCCGACCCCGTCCCGGCCGCCCCAGCCCCATCCCGGCCCTGCCCGGCCCTCCCCCGCGGCCCCCGGCTGTCCCTCGCCCCGCGGTACCGGGGATCTGCACGTAGAGGGAGCCGAAAGCGGCCACATAGACGGCGGCCAGCCCGGCCAGGAACAGCGCCCGCGGCCGCGCCGCCTCCGCCATGGCGGCCCCCCTGAGCCCCCCGCGGCGCGCGCCGATGACGTCACGGCGCGGCGCGCGCGGGAAACGCGAACATGGCGGCGGGGAGCGAGCGGTGAGGGGGG
>NW_020885112.1:114907-117481 GCF_003945725.1 Corapipo altera
AGGAGAAGAGGGGATGGGAGCGGTGAGGGGAGGGGAGAAAGAAGGGAGGGAAGAGAGAAGGGAGGGGAGCGACAGGGGATGGGAGAGAGAGGGGATGGGAGCGGTGAGGGAGAGAGAGGGGATGGGAGCGACAGGGGTTGGGAGAGAGGAGATGGGAGCGGTGAGAGGGGAAGAGAGGGGATGGGAGAGAGAGGGGAGGGGGGGGGAGGGGGAACTGGGGTTGGGATTCGGGATCGGGATTGGGGTCGGGATTGGAGATGGGATCTGGTTCGGGATAGGGATCGAGATAGGGATAGGGATCGGGATTGGGGTCGGGGTTGGGATCGGGATTGGGGTCGGGGTTGGGAGTGGCGTCGGGACCGGAACTGGGTCGGGACCAGAATCGGGATCAGGGTTGGGATCGGGACTAGAGTTGTAATCTGGGGTCGAGATTGGGACCGGGATTGGGATGGGGTCGGGATTGGGATCAGGATCAGGGGCAGGATCATGGTCGGGGTCAGAATCAGGGTTGGGAATGCGGTCGGGACTGGGTTTGGGTCAGGGTCGGGACTGAGGTTGCGATCCGGGGTTGGGGTCGGTCTGGGGAGTGGGGTCGGGATTGGATTGGGGTCAAGGTTGGAGTCGGGGTCAGGATTTGGGTTTGACTCAGGATGGGAGTCAGGATCGGGATTGGGGTTGGGATCGGGATCAAGGTCAGGGTTGTGACCTGGGGTTGGGATTGGGATTGGGGTCAGGACTGGGTCAAAGTCAGGATTGGGGTTGTTGCCAGGGTCTGGATTGGGGTCAGGAACAGGATTGGGGTTGTGATCCATGGTTGGGATTGGGAGTGGGGTCTGGATGGGGTTGGGGTTGTATCAGAGTCAGGATTGGGGCTGGGATCAGGGTCAGGGTCAGGATTTTCCAGCCTCCACGATCCCCCGTTCCCTGAACTGCTGCCTTTCCGTTGAACTCCAGCTGATCTGGGATTCCTGCCCCGGTTCTCCCGGGATCCCACTGAACCGCCCCCCCTCGGCCGTTCCCTGCGGGATCCCCTGTCCGGAGCCGCGTGGTTTGAGCCCCCCCAGGGGAATCCTGCCATGGAGGAGGTGGAGTCACGATTCCTGCACCTGCTCCAGCCCATCCGGGACCTCACCAAGAACTGGGAGGTGGACGTGGCAGCCCAGCTCGGGGAGTACCTGGAGGAGGTAACGGGGGGGCTCCTGCCCCATCCCCTTCCCTGTGCCACCCCCACATCCCAGCGGGACTCAGCCCCTCCCGTCCCTGCCCTTCCCAGCTGGATCAGATCTGCATCTCCTTCGACAACGGGAAAACCACCATGAATTTCACGGAGGCGGCGCTGCTGATCCAGGGCTCTGCCTGCATCTACAGCAGGAAGGTGAGCACCCAGGGGGTCCCTGCTGCATCCCAGTCCCGTGCCAGGCCCGTTCCACGAGCCCTCAGCTCCGTGGGGTCACCCTGGAATCCCCCCTTGGCTTTGAGAGACCCGAGTTAAACGATTAACGGGAACAAAGGGATTTATCGTTCCTAATTTTAATTGCTTTGTAGGTGTTGGCAGCCTGGAAAAGAGCAGGGGTTTTGCTGTTCTCCCGTTTTTCTGCAGAGGGTGGGATGTAAAATCTTATCTCCTCATAAAATCACGGGATGGTTTGGGTTGGAAGAACATCAAAGCCCATCCAGTACCACTCCTCTGCCGTGGGCAGGAACACCTTCCACTAGGCCTTTCAAAGCCAGGTTGCTCCAAACTAGCTTTGAAAAATTCCAGGGATTTCCCCAAATCTGGCCTCAGGATGGCTGAAATAGGGAAAAGAACAATGAGAATTTATGGAATTGAACTCCAGCTGTCCTGAGATAATGGGAGGTGAGGGGGGAGGGTGGTTCATCGGGTGGAGTAGCTTTCCTGGAAGCTGCTCCCAACCTTTCCCAGCTCCAGGTGCTGTTTTCCAGGTGGAGTACCTGTACATGCTTGTCTGCCAGGCACTTGACTGCATCTCCAATAAAAAGTAAGTGGGAATTTCCCTTCCCAGAGGGAGTTTTGCTGGGGCTGCTGCCCCATGGAAACAACTGCTGTGGGTCTCTGCCTCGGTGCTCCCATCACCACTGGCCATTCCCATTCCCTGTGAGATCTGGTGGCTCCTACATGGATTGGCCATTTTTAGTTGTTTATTTTTACCTGCCACGTGCAGTTTGTCTCCAGCAGCTCTGCCTTGTGTCCCACAGTGTGGATCTGCAAAAATCACGGGATTACAGAATCCTGGAGGTTGGAAAATCCCTCTGGGCCCATCGAGTCCAACCCTCCCCAGCTCTGCCAAGGCCACCACTGACCCATGTCCCCAAGTGCCACATCCACAGGGCTCTGAAATCCCTCCAGGGATGGGGACTCCCCCCTGCCCTGGGCAGCTGTGCCAGGGCTGGACAGCCCTTTCCATGAGGAAATTCCTCCTCAGCCCCAACCTGACCCTCCCCTGGCCCAGCCTGAGGCCGTTTCCCCTTGGCCTGTCCCTTGTTCCCTGGCAGCAGAGCCTGACTTTCCCCGGCTCCCCCCTCCTGTCAGGGACTTGCAGAGCCAGAAGGTCC
>NW_020885112.1:120481-125281 GCF_003945725.1 Corapipo altera
AGAGAGAGGGGATGGGAGCGACAGGGGAGGGAGAGAGAGGGGATGGGGGTGGGAGGGGCGTGGGGACGGGAACTGGGTCGGGATCAGAATCGGGATCAGGGTTGGGATCGGGACTAGAGTTGTAATCCGGGGTCGAGATTGGGACCGGGATTGGGATGGGGTCGGGATTGGGACTGAGATCAGTATCATGGTCGGGGTCAGAATCAGGGTTGGGAATGCGGTCGGGACTGAGATTGGGTCGGGGTTGGGATTGAGGTTGGGATCCAGGGTAGGGGTTGGTCTAGGGAGTGGGGTTGGGATTGGATTGGGGTCAAGGTTGGAGTCGGGGTCAGGATTTGGGTTTGACTCAGGATGGGAGTCAGGATCGGGATTGGGGTTGGGATCGGGATCAAGGTCAGGGTTGTGACCTGGGGTTGGGATTGGGATTGGGGTCAGGACTGGGTCAAAGTCAGGATTGGGGTTGTTGCCAGGGTCTGGATCGGGGTCAGGAACAGGATTGGGGTTGTGATCCATGGTTGGGATTGGGAGTGGGGTCTGGATGGGTTTGGGGTTGTATCAGAGTCAGGATTGGGGCTGGGATCAGGATCAGGGTCAGGATTTTCCAGCCTCCACGATCCCCCGTTCCCTGAACTGCTGCCTTTCCGTTGAACTCCAGCTGATCTGGGATTCCTGCCCTGGCTCTCCCGGGATCCCACTGAGCTGCCCCCCTCGGCCGTTCCCTGCGGGATCCCCTGTCCGGAGCCGCGTGGTTTGAGCCCCCCCAGGGGAATCCTGCCATGGAGGAGGTGGAGTCACGATTCCTGCACCTGCTCCAGCCCATCCGGGACCTCACCAAGAACTGGGAGGTGGACGTGGCCGCCCAGCTCGGGGAGTACCTGGAGGAGGTAACGGGGGGGCTCCTGCCCCATCCCCTTCCCTGTGCCACCCCCACATCCCAGCGGGACTCAGCCCCTCCCGTCCCTGCCCTTCCCAGCTGGATCAGATCTGCATCTCCTTCGACAACGGGAAAACCACCATGAATTTCACGGAGGCGGCGCTGCTGATCCAGGGCTCTGCCTGCATCTACAGCAGGAAGGTGAGCACCCAGGGGGTCCCTGCTGCATCCCAGTCCCGTGCCAGGCCCGTTCCACGAGCCCTCAGCTCCGTGGGGTCACCCTGGAATCCCCCCTTGGGTTTGAGAGACCCGAGTTAAACGATTAACGGGAACAAAAGGATTTATCATTCCTAATTTTAACTGCTTTGTAGGTGTTGGCAGCCTGGAAAAGACCAGGGCTATTGCTGTTCTCCCGTTTTTCTGCAGAGGGTGGGATGTAAAATCTTATCTCCTCATAAAATCACGGGATGGTTTGGGTTGGAAGAACATCAAAGCCCATCCAGTACCACTCCTCTGCCGTGGGCAGGAACACCTTCCACTAGGCCTTTCAAAGCCAGGTTGCTCCAAACTAGCTTTGAAAAATTCCAGGGATTTCCCCAAATCTGGCCTCAGGATGGCTGAAATAGGGAAAAGAACAATGAGAATTTATGGAATTGAACTCCAGCTGTCCTGAGATAATGGGAGGTGAGGGGGGAGGGTGGTTCATCGGGTGGAGTAGCTTTCCTGGAAGCTGCTCCCAACCTTTCCCAGCTCCAGGTGCTGTTTTCCAGGTGGAGTACCTGTACATGCTTGTCTGCCAGGCACTTGACTGCATCTCCAATAAAAAGTAAGTGGGAATTTCCCTTCCCAGAGGGAGTTTTGCTGGGGCTGCTGCCCCATGGAAACAACTGCTGTGGGTCTCTGCCTCGGTGCTCCCATCACCACTGGCCATTCCCATTCCCTGTGAGATCTGGTGGCTCCTACATGGATTGGCCATTTTTAGTTGTTTATTTTTACCTGCCACGTGCAGTTTGTCTCCAGCAGCTCTGCCTTGTGTCCCACAGTGTGGATCTGCAAAAATCACGGGATTACAGAATCCTGGAGGTTGGAAAATCCCTCTGGGCCCATCGAGTCCAACCCTCCCCAGCTCTGCCAAGGCCACCACTGACCCATGTCCCCAAGTGCCACATCCACAGGGCTCTGAAATCCCTCCAGGGATGGGGACTCCCCCCTGCCCTGGGCAGCTGTGCCAGGGCTGGACAGCCCTTTCCATGAGGAAATTCCTCCTCAGCCCCAACCTGACCCTCCCCTGGCCCAGCCTGAGGCCGTTTCCCCTTGGCCTGTCCCTTGTTCCCTGGCAGCAGAGCCCGACCCCCCCCGGCTCCCCCCTCCTGGCAGGGACTTGCAGAGCCAGAAGGTCCCCCCTGAGCCTCCTTTGCTCCAGGATGAGCCCCCCCAGCTCCCTCAGCCCCTCCTGCTGCTCCAGACCCTTCCCAGCTCCCTTCCCTTCCCTGCACACGCTCCAGCCCCTCCAGGTCTCTCCTGTCTGAGGGGCCCAGAACTGCCCCTGAGATTCGAGGTGTGACCTCCTGCTTCTCCCCACCCCTTCAGCCCCCTCTCCCACCCATCCCGTGGATCCTGACCACGTTTTTCCCTCAGGAGGGAGAGGCTGCCCACCTCCCTGAGACCCGACGGCCGGGATGACGATGCCACCTTCACAGACATGCAGGAGCAGGTGAGGGGGGTCCTGTGGCCCGTGTCCCCCTGCCCTGCTCTGGTGGGATCCCTCGGTGTGCCAGGGGTGACACTCTCGTGGCTCTCCCGGCAGTTCTTGTCCCTGGATGACATCAAGGACACCAGCCAGGCCAGCGTGGACATGAGCAGGAATCAGCAGCCCAGTGTAAGAGGGACCCGTCTCCTTTTGTCCCTCCCTGTGGGAGGGTTTTCCTGGGTGAATCCCAGGGCCATTCCAGCAGGAGTGGTGGCCTTGGGGACAGTGACACCTGTGCCAGGGCCTTTCCCGGGCTCCTTCCCAAATTCCCTTACCCTGCCAGGCTGTGAACGTCGTTCCCTTGACCCCGATGTCTCTGGTCCCCCCGGAAGAGATGGAGAAGAAGGAAAACCCCCTGTTGAGGTGCCATCACCCCCCCCAGCCACCTCTGGGTGGGGGGACCCCCCTCCCCTGCTCCAGTTGGGATCCCTGGGTTAGAGTGTCCTATGTCTCCCTCTCCTGCTCCAGTCAGGACCCTTGTGTGGGAGCACCCCATGTCCCCCTCCCCTGCTCTATTTGGGATCCCTCAGTCCCTCAGGATAAACCCCATGGCTGCACAATTCCTGTTGGGATCTGCCTCTGCTGGGAGGCAGGAGGGTCCCAGGGATGTGCAGGGAAATCCAGACAGGACCATGCTGGTGAAAGGGCTGTGGTGACCCCAGGCTGGAGCAGGGGGGCTTTAGGGACCCCCCCCAGCCTGGTGAGGGGGGTCCCTGACAGGATTTTCCCGCAGCCGGAAAGGGGAGGTCCTGGCGAGCCGGAAGGATTTCCGGATGAACACCTGCACCCCCCACGCCACGGGAGCATTCCTGCTGGAGCTGGCAGGGCTCTCCCCCACACACCTGCAGGAGCAGCGCCTGGGGAGCCCCAGGAGAGACACAGGTACTTGGGGGGCTCTGGGGAGTGTCTGTGGGGGGCCACTCACCTCTCACTGTCACCTGTGTCCTGGCAGGAGCTCCGGGGTCTGGTCCTGGTGTGGAGCATCCAAGTGCCAGCGTGGCTCCGATCCGGGCACTGAACTTCTCTGAGGAGGCAGGTGAGTGGTGTCACCTGGCTGAGGGGGATCCAGGTGGTTGTCCTTGTGTCCATGTGTCTGTCTAGGAATGCTGGAGAGGAGGAGGGTGAGGAGAGACTTCATCCCTGTGCAGCTCCCTGCCAGGAGGGGGGAGCCGGGGGGGGTCGGGCTCTGCTGCCAGGGAACAAGGGACAGGCCAAGGGGAAACGGCCTCAGGCTGGGCCAGGGGAGGGTCAGGTTGGGGCTGAGGAGGAATTTGTTGCTGGAAAGGGTGGTGAGGCCTTGGCAGGGGCTGCCCAGGGAGGTTTGCAGTGCCCATCCCTGTGGATGTGGCACCTGGGGACGTGGGTCAGTGTTGGCCTTGGCAGTGCCCTGGTTGGACTCAGTGGGCTCAGAGGGACTTTCCAACCCAACCAACTCCATGATTCCCTGCTCCTGCCCTCTGGTGCCCCGTGGTCCTGGCAGGAGAAGCACCCAGGGGAATTCTTTGGTAGCCAGGCTGGAAATGGGGGGTCCAGAAGCCTCTCCAGCCTCTGCCTGTCCCCCCCCAGGTGCTGCAGGACCAGATGATGACAATGACATTCCCGGGGCCCTGGGGGACGACGTGGAAATGACTCTGGCCCCGAATGAACACGTCGAGGCACAGAGGGTCCGTGTGGGCAGGGCTTGGGGGGCTGCCTGTGCTCCTGCCCTGGAGCCCTTGACTCCTTCCCTGGATCCCTGGGCCCTGGAATCCCCTTGCTCCTTCCCCAGATCCCTTCACTCCTTCCCTGCCACTCCTCACTCCTTTCCCAGAGCCTCCCATTCCTTCCGCAACCTCTGGACCCCCAGGCCCCCATCATCCCCTCCCCGGACCCCCAGACCCCCCAGCCCTGCAGGTACCAGCCCTCAGTGTCCCTCTCTGTGTCCCAGAGTTCACCCCGGACACGGGGATACGTCCTGCGGGAGAAACTCCCCAGCCAGGACCCCAGAGCCCACAGCAAGGTAAGGGGGGCCTGGAGCGGGGGGCTCTGGAATCCAGGTGGGCTGTGACCCCCCAGGACACTGGGGGGATCCCAGGGTGCCACGGGGAGCTGTGCCCTCTCCATCCTCACCCCTGTGCCAGGAGTTGCCGGATCCGTGGCAGAGCCTCGACCCCTTCGGAGACTCCGAGGAGAAGCC
>NW_020885112.1:125291-130308 GCF_003945725.1 Corapipo altera
CACAGCAGGTCATTCCCAGTCCCACGAAGGGTCATCCCCAGTCCCACGGCAGGTCATTCCCAGTCCCACAGCAGGTCATTCCCAGTCCCACGGCAGGTCATTCCCAGTCCCACGGCACGTCATCCCCAGTCCCACAGCAGGTCATCCCCAGTCCCACGGCAGGTCATTCCCAGTCCCACGAAGGGTCATCCCCAGTCCCACAGCAGGTCATTCCCAGTGCCACAGCAGGTCATTCCCAGTCCCACGAAGGATCATTCCCAGTCCCACGGCAGGTCATTCCCAGTCCCACGAAGGGTCATTCCCAGCCAAGTGTCCCTCAGTGTCCCCATCCCCATGGTAGGTCATTCCCAGCCCCATGACATCCAGAGGGATGTGGGAAAGGGGCCCTTTCCCCATCCCGGCCCCTCGGGGTGGCCGTGCCCCTGGTGCCACCGTGTTACCTGTGTCACCTGCAGGGAGGCCCTTCCTGGTGTCACACAGCCTGGACGACAGTGTGGGAGGCAAGAGGAAGAGGAGGGGCCCAAGGAAGCTCCAGGACTTCACGAGATGGTTCTCTGCAGCCTGTGAGTGATTCCCACGGGATCCTGCCGGGATCGGAATTCAGAAGGATCTAAAAACCCAGAGGGATTGAACAGCCCTGTGGATGTGGCACATGGGGACGTGGGCAGGGGTGGCCTTGGCAGTGCTGGGGAGACTCCATGGGCTCAGAAGGCTTTTCCAACCCCAATGATTCCATGGATTTGCCATCCAGTGGTTCCCAATCTCTTCCCCCCCCAGACAACAACGTCACAGACAGCCGGAAAACCAGGAGGAAAGGCCCCACCTTCGCAGGTGAGGGGGGCACAGGTGGCACCGGGAGAGCCCTCAGGGTGGAATCTCCCACAGTTCCCAGTCCCAGGGGAGACCAGGGACTGGATTCTGCAGTGAGGGGAAGGACGGAGGGGAAGGGCACCCCAAAACCGTGCAAGGGGAGCCTGGGAAGGCCCCCCCCAGACCATGGTGTGCCTGGGGGGCTCTGCTGGGTGTGGGTGCTCCCCAAATCCGTGCTCCCCATCCCTGTGTCCCGGCAGACCTGGAAGTGCTGTACAGGCAGCAGCTGAAGGAGCGGCTGGCGGCACAGAGGAAGCTCAAGAGCCAGGGGGTGAGGGGGGGGGGGGGTAAATTGGGGGGCAGAGAGACACCAGCCCCCCCCACCCGGGGCTCTGGGGGTCTTCAGGGTGTGCTCAGGGCTGTTCCCCTTCCTCCAGGAGCCACTGTGGGAGCCGGAGCTGGAGCAGGAGCGTGGGGCTGACTGTGACCAAGGGGCAGGTACTGGCACCCCAAATTCCCCCCTCTGGGGGCTGGGGGGGTCCCAGAGGGAACTGAGGGGTCTCCCCATCCCAGCAGATGATGATTTTGTGGAGCACGAGGATGTGGAGCAGGAGGATGTGGAGCCCGACGTGCCAGAGGAGCTGGGAGAAGGATCCCTGGGTGAGCTGCTGATCCTCCCCCAGACTCCCCACCCCATCTGTCCCTGGCAGGTCCCCTGTGTGTGGGGATGTAGCTATGTGCTGTGCCCCCAGAGGTGTGGGGGTGTAGCTATGTGCTGTGCCCCCTGCCCCCACCGTGACCCCCTTTTCCCACAGACTCCCCGGAACTGGGATATGAGGAGCTGGTGCGCAGGAACGTGGTAGGTGCCAGTGTGGGGATGAGGGAGTGCTCCCAGAGGGTTGGGGGTGCCCTCAGGAGAGTCGGAGTGCCCCCAAAGCACTGGGGTGTCCCCTGAGGGTCAGGGTGCCCCCAGGAGGGTGGGGTGACCCCCAGAGGGTCGGGGTCTCCCTGCAGGGATTAGGATGCCCCCAGGAGAGTCGGGGTGTCCCCTGAGGTTTGGGGGTGCCCCCCTGCACTGCCCTGTCCCTGTCCCCACAGGAGCTGTTCATGGCCAGCTCCCAGAAGTTCGCACAGGAGACGGAGCTGTCCCAGCACATCCGGCACTGGGAGGAGCGGATAGAGCCACTGCTGCAGGAGCAGGCACGGACCCCCGGGAGGGCAGGGACCCCCTGGGGAGGGCAGGGACCCCCAGGGCTGGGGCAGGGACCCCCGGGAGGGCAGGGACCCCCTGGGGAGGGCAGGGACCCCCAGGGCTGGGGCAGAGACCCCTGGGAGGGCAGGGACCCCCGGGGGAGGGCAGGGGCTGGGACAGAGAGCCCCAGGGCTTGGGCAGAGACCTCCAGCTGGGCAGGGACCACCAGGGAGGGCAAGGGGACACAGGGGACTGGGGTGGGCAGGGACTGGGATGGGCAGGGATCCCCAGGCAGGACACTGGGGACGGGGGGCTGAGGTGGGCAGGGAAGAGGGTGGGCAGGGGCAGGCAGGGACCACCCAGGGAGGGCAGGGACTCAGTGGGTGGGACAGTGGGGACAGAGGGCAGAGGTAGGCAGGGACTATGGTGGGCAGGGACCAGCCAGGGAGGGCACAGACCTCCTGGGGAGGGCAGTGACCCAGTGGGGCGGGCAGGGGGCTGGGCTGGGCAGGGCCCTGGCAGCCTGTCCCTGCCCACCCTGACGTCCCTGCCCACCCTGAGGTGTCCCCCCGTGCCCGCAGGAGGCCCGGGCACCCTTTGACATGCGCAAGTACGGGCAGGCCCTGACGGAGCGCTTCGGGGGGCTGGGGCAGTGGCACTCCCTCGCCAGCCTGGTGGCCGGGCAGCCCCCCTTCGAGGTGTGCCGGTACCTGCTGGCCTCGCTGCAGCTGGTAAGGACTCAGGGGGGGGTCCGAGGGGGTCCCCGGGTGCGCGGGACCCCCGCCCACCCCCGTGCCCCCCTCCCCAGGCCAACGACGGGGTGGTGGAGCTGGAGCAGGACGAGGGGCTGGAGGCGGCGCTGGACACGGCGCGGCTGCGGCTGCTCACCCTGCGCCCCGCCCACGAGAGGTTCCAGGGCTTCCAGCCCCCCTCCCTCAGGGACCCCCACCCCCAATAAACCCCCCGTGTGCAGGAGCAGCCGTGGCCAGTGAGGGAAAGGTGTCTTTGGTGGGGGGCGGCGGGGGCTCGTATGGGGGGGGGGCTGTTGGGGGTCGCTCCACTCACCTGCCTGCGGGGTGTCACCCCAGGGGACAGTCCTGGGGTCCCTCTGCCCACCTACCCCTGTTCTCCCTCCTTGTGGGGAGGGTCCTGGCAGCTCCAGGGTGTGGGGCCCTCCCTCCCCACAGGACAGTCCGGGGGGACTGCAGGTGGGGGGGGAGTCACTCCACAAACCTACACAAGGCCTTCCTTCCTCGTGGGGAGGGTCCAGGGGGGCTAGAGGGGTCACCTCACTCACCTACTCGTGCTCTCCCTCCTCATTAGGAGGGTCCCTGGGGGGCTGCAGGGGGTGGAGGGGCACTGGGGCAGTCACTTCACTCACCTTCACAGAGCCCCCCGACCAGGGGACAGTCCTGGGGGGCAACAGGGGCTTTGAGGGCCCATCCACCCACCTACCTGTGGTCTCTCCTGGGGGGCCACAGTGGGGTCTGTCAGGAGTCCCTCCCTCCCTCTGGGATACTCCTGAGGGGCACTGGGGTCTATTTGGGGTCCCTCCCTACTCCTGGGACACACCTGGGGGGCACCAAGGTCTCTCTTTTCTGGTCCTGGAACACACCTGGGACACACAGGGATCTGTCAGGGGTCCCTCCACCTGCCCACCTAAAGTCTCTGTCCCTACATGCCAACCTGGGGGTCCACAGTGGGGTCTGTTACAAGTCCCTCCCTCCCCAGGTGACACCCTTGGGGTCACTGGGCTCTGTCAGGAGTCCCTCTCCCCAGCAGACACACCTGGGTGGGGGCCACAGGGGGCCCCCTCTGACACCCCTGGGGGGTCACTGGGCTCTGTCAGGGGGTCCCTCCCACTCCCACCGGACACACCTGGGCTCTGCTGGGGGTCCCTCGGTTCCCAAGTGACACCCCTGGGGGTCACTGGGCTCTGCTGGGGGTCCCTCCCTCCCCCTGTGACACCCCTGGAGGTCACTGGGCTCTGTCGGAGGTCCCTCCCCACGACACCCCCGCGTGTCACCACCCTCCCTCCCCCCCTTCTCTCCCCTCAAACCACACCAGGCCCATTCCGGGGGTTCCCCCCGCCCTTTATTCCCGGTCACCCGGGGGGCAGCGGCTTGTAGGTCTCCATGTGCCCCCTGACGCTCTTTGCCAGCTCCTCGGCCGTGCGGGAGCGGCCGTAGCAGTCCCGGACCAGCCCGTCGGGGCCCAGCAGGAAGGTGAGCACCGAGTGGTCCACCACGTAGTCCCCGTCGGGGTCGGGGGGCCCGGCGCTCACGTACACGCGGAAGGCCCCGGCGGCCGCCCGGACCTGCTCCTCGGTGCCGGTGAGGCCCTGCAGGTGCGGGTGGAAGTCGCGCAGGTACCGCCCCAGCGCCGCCGCGTCGTCCCGCGCCGGGTCCACCGTGATGAACAGCGGCTGCACCGGCGGCAGCCCCGGCACCGCCTCCAGCAGCTCCACGGCCCGGCACAGCTTCTCCAGCTCCTCGGGGCACACGTCCGGGCAGTGCGTGAAGCCGAAGTACAGCAGCACCCAGCGGCCCAGCAGGTCGGCGCGGGAGTGGGGCGTCCCGGACGTGTCCTGCAGCTGGAAGTCGCCCTGGCCCAGCGCCAGCGCCCGCAGGTCCCGGAGCCGCCGCTGCCGCAGCCGCCGCTCCTTCTCCCGCCGCAGGTACAGCCAGCCCGCCCCCGCCAGCCCCGCCACCGCCCCCGCCACCGCCGCACGCTGCCACAGCGGCAGCCGAGGGGGCTCGGGGCGCTCCGGGGGGACGGGGCCGGAGCTCAGGGGCTGCGATGGGGGGCGGTGGCACAGCGGGTGGCACAGGGGGTGGCACAGGGGGTGGCAGGGGCGCAGGGCTCGCAGCATCGCGGCGGGGGCGGTGCGGGCTGTGGGGAGGGGCACGGGAGGGTCAGGGGGGTGTCAGGTACCGCCGCCCCCGTCCCCAGGTGGTCCTGGAGCCCCCAGCACTGCCACACCCACCCTCAGCCCCCAGCCCTGTTTGCTGCCGC
>NW_020885112.1:133308-136718 GCF_003945725.1 Corapipo altera
GCAGCGCGGGCAGCTCCTCGCAGACCTTGGCCGTTCCCAGGAGCCGGCGGCGCTGGGCGGGGGTCCCGCTGCAGAGGCGCTGGGCGGTGTCGGGGGGCACCCCCTGCGCCCCCAGCATGGCCTCGAAGGTGCTCCGGGCTGAGCCATCGTCCAGCGCCCGCCCCAGGAGCTCCCGGCCCTGCGCGGCCCCCGCCGCCTTCCCGCACTGCCACAGCAGCACCCCGCCTGCACCCCAAAACCGGCACGGGCTGGGACCCCCCTCGCACCGCGGGAACCCCCCAGGGACCCCCCGCTGCCCCCTTCTTCCCCCCACCCCCCCGGGACAGGGAGACAGGTCAGGGGGAAGGGGAGGGGGGTCAGGACCCCGGGAGGGGTTCAGGAGGGACAGACAGACAGGGGGAAACCCTGAGGCTGGGGGGGGTCAGGGGGACCCAATGTTGGGGGGATTCAGGGCTGGGGGTGAGTGGGAACGTGGGGTAGGGGGGTTCAGGGGGACCCCGGGGCCGGGGAGGTGCAGTGGCACCCCAAATCTGGGGGGTGCAGGGTTGGAGATGAGGGGGACCCCGAGGATCGGGGGATTCAGGGCTGGGGTGAGTGGGACCCTGGGGATGGGGGGGTAAAGGCCGGGTGTGAGGGGAGACCCCGAGGCGGGAGGGGTCAGGACTGGAACGGGACCCGTGTGTGCCACCCTTGGGCCACGTCCCCCCCGTGTCCCCCTCAGCCCCTCCCGTGTCCCCCTCACCCCCTCCCGTGTCCCCCTCACCCCCTCCCGTGTCCCCTCCCCGTCCCCGTGTCCCGTCCCCGTGTCCCCCCGCTGACCCAGGGCCGTGACCAGCTGCCGCAGGTCGGGGGGGCCGCCCCCGTCCAGACATTCCAGCGCCTCCAGCACCTCCAGCGCGTTCCCCACGGCCCTGCCCAGGGGCTGATCCATGCGGGACAGCACGGCCACCGTGCGGATACCCAGCTGTGTGCCCACCTCCACCTGGGCACGGACAGCGACAGGGACACGGGCACGGAGAGCCGGTGGGGACGGGGAAAGGGACAGGAACAACGGACAGGAACAACAGACAGGGACAGCGAGCAGGGAGAGCGGGGAGGAGAGCGAGCAGGGATTGGGACAGTGAGAAGGGACAGGGATGGCAGGAAGGGACAGGGACGGGCAGGGACAGGGGACAGACAGGGACAGGGATAGCGGGCACGGACGGGCAGGGACAGGGGACAGGGATAGAGGGCAGGGTGAGCGGGTAGGGAGGGGCAGTGACAAGGGACAGGGACAGTGGGCAGAGATACGGACAGGGAGGGCAGGCAGGGGCAGCAGGCAGGGATAAGGACGGACCGGGACAACAGGGAGGGTGGGCAGGAGAGCGGGCGGGAACAGAGAGTGGGAGGGCACAGCGGGTAGGGACAGTGGACAGAGCAGGGAGGGCAGAGGTGCCCCAACCCAGCGCCCCGAACCCCAGGGCAGGGGGCCGGGGGGCTCAGGAGGCTCCGGGGGGCGCGGGGTCTCACCAGGCTCCGGGCCAGCTCCCGCGCGCTGTCCTGGGTGGGGTACAGGGCGGCACCCCCGAACTTCACATCGAGCACCAGCGCCGACAGCTGCTCCGCCGCCTTCTTGCTGAGGATGGAGGCTGTGCCGGCGGGGGGTCACCGCCCGAGCCCCCTCCCTGGCCGTGCCCGGCCGGGGTGCCCGTGCCCCCCGTGCCCCCCGTGCCCCGTACCGGTGATGAGGGGCACGCTGTCCACGGTGGCCGTGACGTCCCGCAGCCCGTAGAGCACCCGGTCAGCGGGTGCCAGCTCCTCGCTCTGCCCCACGATGCAGCAGCCCGCCCGCTCCAGGGCACTGCACATCTGCGGGGCAGCCGTGCCCCGTTGGTACCCCGTTGGCACCCATATTCCGTTGGCACCCCCTTGGTACCCACACCCCATCAACACCCCATTGGAATCCCTTTGGGGCCCCACCAGCATCCCACTGGCATCCAATAAACATCCTGTTTGCACCCATACCCCACTGGCACCCACAACCCATAGCCACCCCATCAGCACCCACCTCTGCCCTTTGGACCCCTTCAGCACCCCATGGGCACCCCACATCCCGTTTCTACCCCACTGGCACCCCATAAGTACCCCATTGGCACCCACAACCCACGGGCAACCCATCAGCACCCCACTGATGCCTGCAAGAGCACCCCCTGCTTTCCTGCACCCCATCAGCACCCCACTGGGACCCCACTGGCATGCACAACCCATTGGCACTCTATCGGTGCCCCACTGGGGCCCCATAGGCTCCCACAACCCACCAGCACCCCATGGGCACCCTGTAGGTACCCAAAACCCACTGGTACCTGCACTCCATCAACACCCCAGTGGCACCCACCCCCCCTCTGGACCCCATGGGTGCCCTATTGGCACCTCACACCCCATCAGCACCCCGCAGCCCACCGGAGCCCCCCAGAGCCCCCAAGCCCAGTGCCTGCAGGAGTGGGGGTGCCTGGGTGCCCACGTGCCCGTGTCCCCTCCCCGGGCCCTCCCCCCTCACCTCCTCGGGGCTCAGGGAGACTCGGAAGCCGGGAATGGCCTCCAGCTTGTCCAGGGTGCCCCCGGTGTGGCCCAGCCCGCGCCCGCTGATCATGGGCACCTGTGGGTGGGCACAGGTGGGTGCGGGGACTCGGGGACCCCCCGCCCGCCCCCGGGGTGCCCCTCACCTTGCAGCCGCAGGCAGCCAGCGCTGGGGCCAGGGCCAGGCTGACCTTGTCCCCCACGCCCCCCGTCGAGTGCTTGTCCACCACCAGCCCGTGCCAGGCGGGCGGCCAGGCCAGCGCCCGGCCCGAGGTGGCCATGGCCCGGGTCAGGGCCAGTGTCTCCCCCGCGTCCATGCCCCGCAGCCGGATGGCCATCAGCATGGCACCTGGGGGGCACGGCCGGGGGTCACCCCCACTGCCCTCCCCGGGACCCCCACCCCGCCCAGGACCCCCATCCTGCCCCATACCCTGCAGCCAGGCGCCATCAGCACCCGGGGGGCACGGCCAGGGCTGGGGGTCCCCCCCTGCTCCCTTCCTTGGGACCCTCCAGCTCTGATACCCCAACCCAGTGTCCCCTTCTCGTCCTCCAGGGGACCCCCCCCAGCTAATGTCCCTTGGCCATGACACCCCATCACCTCCCGGGGGCCCCCTCGGCTCCCACCAGGGGGGTTCCCAGCGATGTCCCCTGGCCTCGACCCCCCCCATACCCCGGGGTCCCCCTCTCATCCCCCTCTCATCCCCCCGGGGTGGTCCCCAGCCGCGTCCCCTCCCCATGACCCCCTGTCACACCCCGGGGCTTCCCTTGGTGTCCCAGCCCCCTTCCCCAATGCCAGGGACCCCCTGGCTCAGCCACACCCCCCGGTGTCCCCCTGTACCCGGGTCCCCCCCGGC
>NW_020885112.1:136818-137669 GCF_003945725.1 Corapipo altera
CCCCCCCGGCTGTCCCCCCGCCCCCGGGGTGCCCCCCCCGGCCCGCACGCACCGATCTGGCCCTGCTGGGCAGTGCCCTCGGTGACGCCGCGCACGAAGCTCCGGATCTCCGCGTCCTCCAGGCGCTCCCCGTCCCGCTTCTTACGGATCAGGGTCGGGAGCGGGCTCGGGGGGTCCATCCCGGTCCCGCTGAGCTGGCACCCCGACTTGGGACGGCTGGCACTCCGATTTGGGACGGCTGGCACCACGGTATGGCACCGGTGACACCCCGGTTTGGCACCGACGGCTCCCGGCCCCGCGCGGCCGCACCCCGAGCCCTCCCCGACCGCACCCCGCGTCCGCACAGCTGCACCCCGATCCCGCACGGCCGCACCCCGGCACCCCACGGCCTCACCGCGGTCCCCCCAGGGCCGCACCCTCTTCCCGCACGGCCGCACCTCCCTGCGGCCCTGCCGGGACCTGCCCGTGCCAGGCCTGGCCCCGCGCCCGGTGCCCGCGGGCGACGACGCGGCTCCAGCGGTGGACTCTGATCCCGGGGCAGCGAGTGGGGCACGGGAGAGGCCGCGGGGGGTCACACGGGGGGGGGGTCACACGGGGGTGACACGGGTGGGGCTCCTCGGGTCCCTCATTCCCCGTGGACAGTCACGGGTGATACCCGAGGGCTCTGCTGGGGCACGACCTGCCGGGGACCCCCAACAGCTCCCACAGACCCCACAGAACGGGGGGGAGGGGGGAGTCCCCACGGCGCTGCGCTAATGGGTGTCCCCTCCCCCCCAGAGAGCCCCATGCCCCGAGGTCCTGGGTGGAATGGGAATGGGAGGAGGATGGGATCAGACGGGGATGGGAATGGG
>NW_020885112.1:137679-143597 GCF_003945725.1 Corapipo altera
GGGATGGGAATGGGAGGAGGATGGGATCAGACGGGGATGGGAATGGGAGAGGATGGGATCAGACGGGGATGGGAACGGGAGGAGGATGGGATCAGACGGGATGGGAATGGGGGTGGAGAGGTGATGGGGATCGGGTTGGGAAGGGGAGGGCATGGGGTGGGATTGGGATGGGGACGGGAGGGGCTGGAGCAGGGAGAGGGCGGGTACCCGTGTGGGCAGCACATCCCCCGTCCCTGGCACATCCCGCCCCGCCGAGGGGGCCGTGGGGCTCTGGGGTCCCAGGGCCTCGCCAGCGTCTCCCCCAGGAGGGGAGGACTCGGGAAGGGGAAAGGGCGGATTTGGGGGGGCCCGGCACCCCCTGACACCCCCCCCCTGTGCGGCGCAACGGGACAGAGGGAGCGCGGGCGGGTGCTGCTGCTGCAGGGTCGTGTTTGTCCGTCTGTCACAGGTGGGCTCTGTCACCCACATGTCCACGGCCCCTAATCCATCGCGTCCATCATCACGGGGGCCCGGAATTCCGAGTGCTTCACCCCGAAGGTCACCCCTTGGCGCCGGACCTGCGGGGGGGACAGGGGCAGGGTGACGGGGGGGGGGGCTGTGGGTAACCCTGTCCCCCAGAACCTTCCCCCGGCGGGGTCCCTGTCCCCGCTCACCTGCGGGGGGCTGTAGTCGCTGGGGCCGGGGGTGGCGGCGGCCTTGGGGGGTTCCGTGCGCCCCACGATGGTGCAGCGGGGGGAGCGGGGTAGGAACACGTCACTCCTCACTGGGGCGTAGTGGCTGGGGCCGGGGGACTGCGGGGACAGGGGGGAGTGATGTGAGCCCCGGACCCCTGGCACCACACACCCCTGGCACCCCAGAGCCCTGCACCCGCAGCACCCCACAGCCTTGGTATCGCAGCCCCCCGGCCCCCCAGACCCTTGGTACCCCATATCCCTGGACCCACAGCACCACACAGCCTTGGTATCCCAGATTCCTGGCCCTCCGGGCCCCTGGGACCTCACACCCTTGGTACCCCTGCCCCTTGGATCCCTGGCACTCCACACCCTTGGTACCTCAACCCCCGGACCCCTGGTACCCCAAGCCCTTGGCATCCTGAGCCCCCCAGCCCTCTGGACTCTTGATCCCCTGGTTCTGCAGCAGCCCAGCCCACACAGCCCCCCAGCACCCTGAGCACCCCAGACCCCCATCCCCTGATCCATCCAGAGCCTGGGCACCCAACCCCCCAGATGCCCAGAACCCCGGACCCTTGGCACCCCGGACCAACAACCCCTTGACACCCCGGACCCACAGCCCCTTGGCACCCCGGCTCCTCCATCCCCCAGACCCAGCCCCGACCCCACCCCGGCCCCCCCACCCTGTTCAGGTTGCCGAAGGAGCCGGGGCCACGCCCCACGATGAAGCAGGTGGGGGCCGAGGGCTTGTCCACCAGGCGGGGGCCCAGCACGGTGGGCAGGCGGTAGGCGGCCGGGCCTGGGGGGGCACAGGGCTCAGGGGGGCACGGGCTGCCCTCCCCCGGGGGTGGGGAGGGAGGGCTCAGCCCGGGAATGGGGCTCAGCCCAACACAGGGATGATGGGGAGCCCAGTCTGCCTCAGGGGGAGGGGGGAGCAGCTCAAGGGGAGTCACAGTCTAGGGGGGATGATGGGGGTCCCAGCCCAGAGGGAATGATGGGCATCCCACCCCAGAGGGGATGATGGGGGTCCTGGCCCAAGGAGGAGATGGGGGTCCCAGCCCAGGAATAATGAGGGGTCCCAGGGCAACCCAGGAAGAGATGATGGGGGTCCCAGTCCAAGGGGGAGATGCGGGTCCCACCCAAGATGGGATGATGTGGATCCCAGTTCAGCCCAGACAGAGGTTATGGAGTCCCAGCCTGGGCATGATGAGGATTCCAGCCCAGACGGGATGATGTGGGTCCCAGTCCAGCCCATCCCATCCCGGGGAGGCCGCTGGGGGTCCCATCCCTGCTCCCCTCTCTTACCTGGAGTCTCCTGCGCTCCGGACTCGCGGGGGCGGGAGCGCAGGAAGCAGGTGGGTGCGTTGGGATAGGCCCACTTGTCCGCCCGCTCCGGGGAATAATGCGCTGGGGGGGGACGGGGGGGTGAGCCGTGGGCACGGCCGGGGGGTCCCCGGCCCCGGCGGGTGTCCCGGCCCCCGCTCACCTGGCCCGGGGGTCTTGCTGGCCATCTCTGCGCGGGGGCGGCCGCAGATGGTGTGTGCGGGGATGCCGTCCTTGCCGCGGTGGGTGAAGCCGGGCCGCACCAGGTACTGGGGCCCGGGGGAGCGGTTCTCCTGCTCCGCCGGCAGCCGCAGCCCGAAGGTGTAGGCGGGGGCGCGGCTCCGGGTGGGGTCGTGCTGGTTGTAACCTGGGGGTGCGCGGGGGCTCAGTGGGACGCGGGACCCCCGGCCCCGGGGCAGCGCCCCGGCCCCCCGAGCCCCCCCCGCGCCCCCCACTCACCGACGTTGCCGGGGAGCCCGTACTTGGGGCCGGGGGTGCGGTACTGGGCGGAGATGGGCCCTCGGGGGCGGTGGGGTCTCCAGGAGCCCACCCAGCCGTCTTCGGACATGGCGAGTCCCGATGGAAGCTCCCCCTCCTCAGCCTGGCCCCCCGCCTGGCCCCCTCGGGGGGAGATGTGGGTGCCAGAGCCCAGCTGCCCACGGCGGGCGCTGTGGCAGCAGCGGTGCCGGCGTGCGGTGGTGGCACCGGCACCGTGGCGAGTGTGGCGCGGCGGTGGCACCGGCACCGGCGCCGCCGGCGCGGTGGCCGCGGTGTCACAATGGCCCGGGGCTTCCAGGGCTCCATCCTCCCCCGGCACCGCCGTGCTCAGCACCCCGGGGCGGCAGCGCCGGGAACCGCAGGGAAGGAACACCGGGAACCGCGTGGATACAGCCCCGGCACCTCAGGGATACAGCCCCGGTACCTCAGGGATACAGTCCCGGCATCGCACGGATAAACTCCCAGCACCCCATGGATACACCCCGGCACCCCATGGATGCAGCCCCCAGCATCCCGCGAATACAGCCTCGGTATCCCATGGATGCAGCCTCAGCACTCCGTGGATACACCCCTCGGATACACCCCCAGCACCCCATGAACGCAGCCCCGGCATCCGATGGATGCAGCACCCAGCAACCCATGGATAAACTCCCAGCACCCCATGGATACAGCCCATGGATACACCCCCAGCACCCCATGGATACAGTCCGTGGATACACCCCATGGATACCACCCCAGCACCCCACGGATACACCCCATGGATACACCCCCAGCACCCCGTAGATACACCCCACGGATACACCCCATGGATACACCCCCAGCACCCCATAGGTACAGCCCATGGATACCCCAAGGATACAGCCCACGGATACAGCCCCTGCACCCAATCCATGAGCCACCCAGCACCCCCGGCTGCCCCCCGGCACCGCAGGGAGTCCCCAGGCCGGGGTCGTTCCCGGGGGGGCTGCAGCCCCTCATCTCCCCCCGCCCCACCCCGTCCCTGCGGCACCGGCACAAACCGCGCCGGGAGGGGGGACACGGGGACGGGGGGACACGGAGGGGACACAAGGACACGGGGAGAGGGGGCGGGGGCTGCCTGGGACCCCCCGAGCGTGGCTGAGACCCCGTGGGGCTGCCGGGGACACCCCCGGGACAGGCTGGGACCCTACGGGGAACGGCTGGGACCCCCAGGGCGCTGTCTTGGGGGCACCCCCCCTTTTCTCAAGGACACCCCTTCCCTTGGGGCCACCTTCTGCTCCGGGACACCCCCTGCCCTGGGGACACCCTCGGCTGTGCCCCCTCCCCTCCCATCACCCCGCGGGGATCCCCGTCCCCCGGGGGTGTCACCCCCGCCCGCGGGGCACAGACACGGCGGAGGGAGACGGGGGGTCACGGGTGCTTCGGCCGCTTTATTGGGGGGTCCCCGTGTCGGGAGGGTCTGGGGGGGCTCGGGTGTGTGTGCGTGAGGGGAGGGGAGCGCAGGGGGGTGCGGGGTGTGAGGGGTGCGGGGCAGTGTGGGGGTCCGCGCCGTGCAGGGGGGTGCGGGGTCGGGGTGCAGTGAGGGGTGTGGGATGTGGGGGTTTGGGGGGGGTGTGGGGTGCGGGGGGGGGGGTGGGGGGTCTGGGGCTGCAGGGTGGGATGGGTGCAGGGGGGTGTGGGGGGGCAGTGGGCTGTGGGGTCTGGAAACTGGGGTGCAGGACAGGGTGTTGGGGTCCAGGGGTTGGGGGGAGCAGGATGAGGGGTCGGGGTGCGGGGCGGGAGTCTGAGGGCTGGGGGGCAGGATGTGGGGTTGGGGTGCAGGGGTTGAGGTGGGGGACAGGATGCAGTGTTGGGGGACAGGACACAGGGTTGGAAGGCAGGACGTGGGGTTGGGGGTGCAGGGTTGGGGAGCAGGGGTTGTTCTGGAGTTTGGGGAGCAGGATGTGGGGTTGGGGTGCAGGGGTCGGGGTGTGGGGCAGGAGTCCGGGGTTTGTGGGGCAGGAGGTGGGGTTAGGGGCCAGTGTTGGTGTGCAGGGATTGTGTTCTGGGGGCTGGAGGGCAGGAGGTGGGATTGGAGTGCAGGATTGGGGTGTGGGGCGGGGGTCTGAAGTTGGGGGGCGGGGTTAGGGGGCAGGACATGGGGTTGGGGTGCAGGGTTGGGGTGCAGGTGTCCTGTCCTGGGGCCGGGGGGGCAGGACGTGGGGTTGGGGGCAGGATTGGGGTGTGGGGCAGGGGTCTGGGGTCTGGGGGGCAGGGTCGGGGGGCAGCCCCCAGAGCCGGGGGGCCGCACCCGGGGTGCAGCCTCCTCGTCCCCCTACGCCGCGTATTTGCAGACGAAGGGTTTGCGCTCGACGCAGGACTCGCCCTCCCAGGCCATGAACCCTGCGGGGGAAACGCAGCCAGTGCTGGGAGCCGGGACCCCCCCGGGCTCCCCTGATCCCCTCCAACCTCCCTGAGCCCCCTCGACCTCCCTCCCGCCCCTCTGGATCCCCCTCATCAGCCACGTTCTCCAGCACAGCCCAGGGCTGTCCTGCGGGGCCGTTGTCCCCATCCCTCCCCCGTCCCAGGACCCCCCGGACCCCCCGACCCTCCCAGACCCCTCTGACCCCCCCGGTCCCCCCTGACCAGCCGAGCCCTCGGGCACAGTGCGGGGCTCTCCCACGGGACCGTCACCCCCGGCCCGGACCCCGGGACCCCCCGACCCCCCGACCCCCTGTCCCCCCTCACCAGCCGAGTCCTCCAGGGCCGCGCAGGGCTGTCCCACGGGGCCGGGCCCGGGACCATCGTCCCCTTCCCAGGCCCAGTAACGCCGAGGGGACCCGTCAGCCCAGAGCCACGACTGGCGCTGGAAGAGCAGAGTCAGGACGGGGGGACAGGGGGGTGGAGGGGACAGCACGGGTGGCAGTGCAGGCAGGTGCAGGCAGGAGCAGGGACAGTGGGGCAGGAACAGCACGGGTGGCAGTGCAGGCAGGAGCAGGCAGGGGGTGGACAGGAGGCATCAGGGCAGGGCAGGCAGTGCAGGTACCACGGGAGACAGCACAGGTGCCACTGCAGGCAGCACAGGGAGCACTGCAGGCAGGGCAGGCAAGTATAGCCAAGTGCAGGCAGGTACAGCCAAGTGCAGGTAGGTGCAGGCAGGTACAGATATGTGCACACGGGTACAGGCAGCTACAGTGAGTGCAGACAGGTTCAGTCAGGTACAGGCAGGTAGAGGCAGGTACAGACAAGTACAGACAGTACAGACAGGTACAGGCGGTACAGGCAGGTACAGGCAGGTACAGGCGGTACAGGCAGGTACAGGCAGGTACAGGCGGGTACAGACAGCACAGGCAGGTACAGGTAGGTACAGGCAATACAGACATGTGCAGGCAGGGGTGCAGACAGGTGCAGACAGTACAGGCAGGTACAGGCAGTACAGACACGTGCAGGCAGGTACAGACAGGTACA
>NW_020885112.1:143607-146619 GCF_003945725.1 Corapipo altera
CAGGTACAGGCAGTACAGACACGTGCAGGCAGGTACAGACAGGTACAGACAGTACAGACAGTACAGGTAGGTGCAGGCAGGTACAGTCAGTGCAGGCAGGTACAGACAGTACAAGCAGGTACAGGCAGTACAGACACGTTCAGGCAGCGGTGCAGGCAGGGGTGCAGACAGGTGCAGACAGGTGCAGGTAGGGGTGTAGGCAGGTGCAGACAGGTGCAGGCAGGGGTGCAGGCAGGGGTGCAGGCAGGGGTGCAGGTGCAGGCAGGGGTGCAGGCAGATGCAGGCAGGGGTGCAGCAGGTGCAGCCAGGTGCAGGCAGGGGTGCAGGCAGGGGTGCAGGCAGGTGCAGGCAGGGGTGCAGGCAGGCCACCCACGCGCTGGTGCAGGCCGATCCAGACGCTGTCGTCCTCGTCCTCGCGCCGCGGGCGCTGGGCGATGAAGGCGGCGAGTGCCCGGTGCTCCTCGGGGCTGTGCAGCGACGCCAGGTGCCCCCCACGGGTGGCCTGGCACCACGCCTGGGGGCACCGCCAGCTCTGGGGGGGTCCCGGGGGCACCGGGGACCCCCCCAGCACCCCCAACCCCCCTGGCACCCACCTCGGCCTTCCTCCAGCTCAGCCCCTGCCCGAAGTAGCCGTAGCAGTGGCCCCCGAAGGACAGCCACCCCCGGGGACACTTGGTGGCCTCTGCCCCTGGGGGGGAACAGGGGTGTCACCAGGATGCCCCCCAGACCCGGCTGGGACCCCACGGGGGGAGCCCTGGGGGGCATCAGGGGACCCCCAACCCCGTTTGGGGGGCTGAGGGTGGGGGAAGGGGATTGGGGGGGGCTGTCAGGGTGCAGATGGGGAAGGTCGAGGTGTGTTTGGGGGGGGTCAGGGTGCGGTTGGGGGGTCTCAGGGTGCAGCAGAGGGTCTCTGAGTGCAGTGGGGGGGTCCCAGAGTGCAGCGGGGGGGGTCCGGGTGCAGGCAGAGGGTATTAGGGTGCAATGGGGTGGTCTCAGGGTGCAGTTGGAAAGTCTCAGGGTGCAATGAGGGTGTCTCAGGGTGCAGCTGGGGGGTCTCAGGGTGTGAGGAGTCTCACCTGGCAGTGTGGGGTGCAGGACCAGGCACCCCAGCAGGCAGAGCCCCAGGAACGTGGCAGGACCCATCCTCACCCTTCCTGCAACGGGGTGGGGGACTGCAGGCGGGTGGGGGGCTGGCTGGGCATCCACCCCCTGCCCCAGCACCCCTCTCTGCAGCGCCCAGCACCCACCCCAGCACCCACTACCCCATCAGCTCCAACCCCCCAGCACCCACCCACCACCCCCTGTCTGAACACCCCCCCACCCACTGCCCCCTGTCCTGGCACCCACCACCCAATTCCTTACCCCTCTGCCCCCACTACCCACCAGCACCACCCCAGCACTCCCAGCACCCCCACTGCACCCCCAGTTCTGGCACCCAGCACCAGCAGCCCCCTCCCCAGCACCCCCCATCCCATTGCCTCCCCCAGCACCCCCCAACCCCGCACCCCCCAGAACCAGCATCCCCATCACCCACCACCTCCCCAGCACCCACCCCCCACTCAGCACCCCCCACCCAGCACCCCCAATCCCTCTGCCTCCCACAACCCCCCCACCGCAGCACCCACCGAGCACCAGCACCTCCAACCCCCCCAGGCCCCCCAGCAGCCCCCCCATGGCCCCCCATGGCCCCCAGCCGCCCCCACACCTCGGCAGCCCTGTGCAGACGCTCGGGCTGAGCGGGACCCGGGCACCCCAAACCCTTTATAGGCCCCGCGGTGGGTGTGGGGTGCGGGGGGGCGCGGGGGGGCCGGGCCGGGAGCACCCACTGGTGGAGCCGCCGGCCCCGCTGGCACCACATCAAAAGACAGGTGACGCTGGCACCCACCTGGGCCACGCACCGGTCACCCCCAAGCCCCGACCCCCCCAGTCCTGACCCACCCCGAGCCCCCCCGCACCCCGGGGTGCTGCCCTTGCTCTTGGGGTGCTGCCCCTGCTCTTGGGGTGCCGGGCAGGGACCCCCGGGGGGGTCGGGCTGTGCTGGGGCCACTGTGGGTCCCGTGGCACCCCCAGCTCTGCTCGTGCCCCCGGGTCACTGTGACCCTCCTGCGGCACCTGGGGGGTCCTCGGTAGGTTCTGGGGGTCACCGAGGGGGGTCTGGGGTGCACCCAGCGGGACGGGGGGTCTGTGCTGGGCCACGGCCACGGCTCTGTGTGAGCCCCCCCGTGACGGGCACAGACCTAGGGGGGACGGGGGTGCGGGGGGGGCCCTCTGGGGCAGGAGCTGTCTCTGCCTGGGTGCCCCCCCCCCCGGGGGGGGGGGGGGGGGGGAAGGGGCCGGGGGGTGCCCGGGCCCGTGGCCAGGCTGGGCTGGGAGCCCACGCGGGATCAGATAAGGGAGTGGGAGCGCCCGCGGCTCCGACGGACACGGACCAGGGAACACGGACTGAGGGACAGAGCGAGGGACACGGACCAAGGGACCGGGACAGACCAAGGGACAAGGACTGACGGACACGGACTGAGGGACATGGACAGAGGGACACGGACTGAGGGACACGGACCGACAGATACCGACCGAGGGACGCAGACTAAGGGACAGACTGAGGGACACGGACCGAGGGACACTCTGGGGCCCTGACAGAGCCACTGGCAGCAGCACCCACCTGGCACCCACCGGTGTCCCCACAGCACTCAGGAGGGTCCAGGTCCCAGCTCGGAGACCCCCGGGCGTGGGGCTGAGCCGGGGGGCCCAGGGGAGGACCCAACCCCAACATGGGGGCAGGATGTCACCCCAATATGGGGTCGGGGTGTAGGACACAGCCCCGGTACCAGGAGGGTGACAGTGACCCCATGAGATGCCCCCCAGCCTGGGGGGCGCCCGCGGGGGGTCCCTGTCCCTGCGTCTGGCCTGGCCCCTCACCCACGGTGGGCATCCCCCATCCCCAGCCTGGTCTGACCCCTCTCCCGGAGGGCTCCCCACCCCTGCCCCGGTCCTGGCCCCACTCTCGGGGGGCTC
>NW_020885112.1:146629-150528 GCF_003945725.1 Corapipo altera
CCGGTCCTGGCCCCACTCTCGGGGGGCTCCCCACCCCTGCCCCGGTCTGGCCCCTCTCCCGGGGGTTCCCCCAGCCCTGTCTCGATCCCGGCCCCCGCCCGCCGGTGGCTCCGCGCTGGCGGCGCCGGGCGGGTGCGGGTGCTGGCGGTGAAGCGGGGGGACGGGACGGTGCCAGCGCGGTGCCACCCGGGGCGAGGCGACCCCCCCTAAGCCCGGACACGGCCGAGGGGCTCCTCTGCGCAGTGCCCGTCCCTGCCGCCGTGCCCCGCTGCGCTCCCCCGTCACCGCCACGCAGGCGGAGCCCGGCGGGCGCGGCTCCCCCGGGATGGGCACCGGTCCCCGTGGATGGGCAGGACTCCCCGGGAACGGGCACGGATCACCGGGCGCCGCCTCATCGCCCCAGCGACGACGCTTTTGATGCACCCGCGGACTTCCCTGGTTGGCGCCCACCGGGCCTCTCCCCGTGCGGACCCCGCGGATACACCCCCGACACCCCACGGATGCAGCACCCAGCACAGCACCCTATGGATACCCCCTATGGATGCAGCCCCTAGCACCCCATGGGTGCAGCACCCACGGATACACCCCATGGATACGGTCCTGGCACCCCACGGAGCAGCCCCCGCCCCCACCTCAGGCTGCACTCTATGGACACACCCCGGGGGTCCCTGCGCGGCGCGGGGGGGTCCCCAGCCCCACGGCACAGGTGGGGGTCACACCAACAGCCTTTATTGGGAGCGGGTACAGAGCAGCGGCGCCCCGGTCCCACCGAGCCTCCCCCGTGTCCCCCCCGGGCCGGGGTCCCGCGGTCACTTCCCCGCGGCGGGGGCGGGTTTGTCGAAGAGCGCCGCGATGTCCAGCATGGCCTGACGGATGTTCCGGCCGAAACGCTGCGAGTCCTGCGGGCGGCACCGCTCAGCCCCCGACCCGGACCCCCCACCCTGCCCCGGGGGCACCCCGGGCGTGCAGGTCCTGCACAGGCAGCACCCCGCAGCCCCCGGACCCCCGCGTGGGGTACCGCACGCCCAGGGGGGGACCCGGCCCCCCCCCCCTGCCCTGGGGGCACCCCCTGCACCCTGAGACCCTCTGCAAGTCCTGCACAAACTCAAGAGGGACCTTGCACCCCCAGAGTGGAACCTGGACCTCCCCGAGCAGGATCTGAACCTCCTTCCCCACCCTGGGGCAACCCTGCTCTGTGGGACCCCCAGCAGGTCCTGCACCCGTGTGGGGTGGGGGTCCCACAGGAGGGGAACTGGAATGGGGTGAGGGTCCCACAGAAGGGGTGCCAGGATGCAGCAGGGTCAAGGCCAGTGTCAGGGGCTGCCCCACACCCACAGGTGGCCCCACAGTCCCCCAACCCCCCCCTCCCTCACCGTCTCGGGGCTGGAGAACTTGCTGGATATGTGGAAGGTGATGAGGTTCTCCCCGGCGATGATGTAGGAGACCCCGTAACCATCGTCTGCCACCTGCGGAGGGGGGTGGTGAGGGGCCGTGGGGCACCTGGGGGCACCTGGTATTCACCTGGGGCACCCACCTGGGCTGTGGGGCGCCCACCTGGGGCATTGGTGTGGGGCTGGGGGCACTGGCACGGGGCACTTACCCGGTACTGGGAGCACTTGACGTGGGGCATCCACCTGTCCCAGAGCCGAGGGGGGGATGTACCACAGCCCCCCACAGCCACCCTCGTGCCCACACCCCCCGCGCCGCTCTGCCCCCGAGCCCCCTGTGTCCCCCCGAGCCCCCCGAGCCCCCCGAGCTCCCCCGAGCCCCCCCCGGTGCTCACGGGGCCGAAGCCGCCGCCGCTGGACACGTGGTCGGGGTGTTTGTCAAAGTCGAACATCTTGAGCTGCTGCTGCGGGGTCTGGCTGGTGGAGAGACGCCACGGCTCCGACAGCACCTGCGGGGCCGATCGCTGCACCCCCGGAGCTCCAGGGCACCTCGAAGCGCCCCACCGTGTCCCGCTGCACCCCACTGTGCCCCGGGGCACCCCACCATGTCCCGCCGCACCCCCTAAGCTCCAGGGCACCCCGGGGCACCCCACCGTGTCCCACTGCACCCCACTGTGCCCCGGGGGCACCCCACCGTGTCCCGCTGCACCCCCTGCGTGCCAGGGCACCCCGGGGCACCCCACCATGTCCCGCTGCACCCCACTGTCCTCCGGGGCACCCCAGCACACCCCACCATGTCCCGCTGCACCCCCTAAGCTCCAGGGCACCCCACCGTGTCCCGCTGCACTCCACTATCCTCCGGGGTACCCCAGGGCACCCCAGCGCACCCCACTGTACCTCGGTGACTGTACCCCAGGGTCCCGGGCGGGGGCACCCCCAGAGCGGGACACTACATACAGTGACACGTAAGGGTGGGGGGCGGTTCCCCCCCTCTGCCCTCCCGTGTCCCCCCCTGTGCTCCCCCCGTGCCCCCCACGTGCTGTTCCTCCCGTGCCCTCCCCGTGCACCCGCCGTGTCCTCCGTCCCCCCGCACGCTCCTCGTCCCCCTGTGTGGCGTGTCCTGCTCCCTCCGTGCCCCCTCAGTGTCCCACGCTCGCCCCCCTCGTGCCCTGTGCCCCCCCCCCCCCCGTGCCTCCGCGTGCTGTCCCCCACCCCGTGTCCCCGTCGTGTCCCCTGTCCCCCCGTGACACCCCTTGCCCCCCTGCCCCCCCGCCGTGTCCCGTAACCCCCCCTGTGCCCCCCTCCCCCGACCTTGGCCAGGAAGGGGCTCTGGGTGCCCAGGTACCGCGACATCAGGTAGAGGCAGAAGAGGTGCCGGTCGATGCCGGCGCCGGTCATGGCCAGGCGATAAAGCTGCTGGTGCTTCTCGGCCGCCACCTTGAACAGCTTCTGCCGCTCCGAGCGCTGCGGGGGGGGACAGAACGCGACCTGACACCCCGACCTGCACCCCGACCTGACACCCCGACCTGCACCCCAACTCACACCCCAACCCGCACCCCAGGGCTCCCGTCCTGCCCAGGGAGGGAGATGGTGCCGAGAGGGACAAGGACCTCCCCAGGGAGAGGGGAATCCCTGAGGGGTGGGAGCTCCACGGGGACAGGGGCGTCCCTACAGGGCAGGACCCTTCCCAGGGACAGGGACCCCCTTAGGGACAGGGAGATCCAGAGGGAACAGACCTGCTCTAGAGGCAGGCACTTGCTCCAGGGATGGGGATGTCCCCAAGAAATAGGGTTCTCTCCCAGAGCTGAAGAGCCCCAGGAAGGACGGGGGCCTCCAGGAAGGATGGGGGCCTCCAGGAAGGATGGGGGCCTCCCAAGAGATGGGCATTTTCTCCAGGGACAGGGCCATTCCCAAGGAATAAAACCATCTACCAGAGGTGTAGACCTCCACGAGGGACAGGGACCCCCACAAGAGATGGGGAACCCCCGGGAAGGATGGGGACACCACAGGGGATGGGGAACCCCCAGGAGGGACAGGGACCCCCAGAAGGGATGGGGAACCCCCAGGAGGGACGGTGCCCCCCGGGAGGGCTGTCTGGGGCCCCGGGAGGGCTCACGCTGTGCCGGGGGTCGGCCATGCTGCGCACGAAGGCCGTGGCCTCGGCCGTGCAGGACCGGACGGTCTCCGTGCGGCCCTCGCGGAACAGCCGCGTCATGGAGGCCTCGTACGTCAGGCAGAAGGAGCCCTTGTCCTGCAGGAGCCATGGATTGGGAGGGTTGGGAGGGCTGGCCCTGGGCCCATCCTGCTCCCTGGCCCTAACCCCACCACATCCCCATCCCAGTGTCATCCATATCCCATTCCATCCGACCCCATCCTATCCCCTCTCCATCTCCTTCCCCATCCCATTCCATTCCATTCCATTCCATCCCATCCCATTCCATTCCATTCCATTCCATTCCATTCCATTCCATTCCATTCCATCCCATTCCATTCCATTCTATTCCATTCCAT
>NW_020885112.1:150538-151828 GCF_003945725.1 Corapipo altera
ATTCCATTCCATTCCATCCCATTCCATTCCATTCTATTCCATTCCATTCCATCCCATTCCATTCTATTCCATTCCATCCCATTCCATTCCATCCCATTCCATTCCATCCCACCCCATCCCACCTCATCCTGTCCCTGTCCCATCCACACACCATTCCCATCTGCATCCCTGTTTCCATCCCCACCCCTATCCCACCTCAATCTCCATCTTGTCCCCACCCCTATCCCCAAGCTCACTCCTACCCATCCAATTCCACCCCATCCCATTCCTCCCGTCCACGTGGTCCCACCCACATCCCATGCCCACCTCCACCTCCATCCCATCTCTGTCCCATCCACATCCCATGCCCACCTCCACCTCTATACCGTCCACACCTCCATCTCCATCCCATTCCCACCCTCTCCCACCCCAACCCAACCCACCCCTCGCCATTCCCACCATTCCCATCCCGTTTCCCCCTCATTCACCCCCCGGCTCACCCTGAAGTGTGCCAGCTGCAGGGAGATCTGGATGAAGGCGTCGGGGCTGGTCCTGCAGCGCTTGATCAGCCCCTTCCCGAAGGTGGTGAAGGGGAAGCAGCAGAAATCCACGTCGTCCGCCAAGGCCTGGGCCACGCGCAGGGAGCCCTCGATGGCCGCGATGCCCTGGGGGGGTGGCACGGCGTGGCACCGATGTGGCACTGATATGGCACCAACACGGCACCGACATGGCACCGATGTGGCACTGATATGGTACCAACGTGGTGCTGACACGGTGCCGATGTGGCACCAACACGGCACCGACGTGGCACTGATATGGCACTGATATGGCACCGATGTGGCACCAACGTGGCACTGACATGGCACTGATATGGCACTGACGTGGCAATGATGTGGCACCGACATGGCACAGATGTGGCACTGACATGGTACCAACGTGGCACTGACATGGCACAGATGTGGCACTGATGAGGCATTGACGTGGCACCGACAAGGTACCAACGTGGCACTGACGTGGCACCGATATGGCACAGATGTGGCATCAACATGGTACTGACATGGCACAGATGTGGCACCGATATGCCACCGATATGGCACCAACATGGCACCAATGTGGCACTGACATGGTACCGCTGTGGCACTGACGTGGCACTGGCATGGCACAAATGTGGCACCAACATGGCACCGACATGGCACCAACAAGGCACCAATGTGGCACCAATGTGGCACTGATGAGGCACCAATGTGGCACTGACGTGGCACTGATGTGGCATCACCATGGCACTGATATGGCACTGACAAGGCACCAATG
>NW_020885112.1:151838-152362 GCF_003945725.1 Corapipo altera
ATGTGGCATCACCATGGCACTGATATGGCACTGACAAGGCACCAATGCGGCACTGATGTGGCACCGCCATGGCACCAACATGGCACTGATGAGGCATCGACACGCCATGAACATGGCACTGACGTGGCACTGATGTGGGACTGACATGTCACTGACATGACACCAACATGGCACAGCGCACACACACCCGCACACACCATGGCATGACACCTGCACACACCTACACCCGCACCAACACCCGCACCAGCACAGGCACCCCCATCCGCACCAGCACTGGTACCTGGCACCACCCCCACCCCCTCCTGCCCCCGCCCCAGGGGGGTCTCACCTCGGGGGGGATGTCCCACTGCAGGCGCTGGGGGGGGGGCCAGCTGCCGGTTGGGGTCCCCCTTGCAGTGCCCCCCCTCCGTGTACCCCAGTTGGAACTTGTCTGTCGCCAGCATGAACTGGGGGGGACAGGGACAGCGGTCATGGGGGGGGACACCCGCCCCTGACCCCCTGAACACACAGACCCCCAGCCCCCC
>NW_020885113.1:0-524 GCF_003945725.1 Corapipo altera
GAGCCCAAATCCAGCCCAGATCCCCCATCCTGGAGCCCAAATCCAGCTCAAATCCAGCCCATTCTGGAGCCCAAATCCAGTGTCCTGAAGCCGTGGGTTCCTGTTGTATCCCTACTCTCAATGCCCCTGGAGCCCAAATCCAGCTCAAATCCCCCATCCTGGAGCCCAGATCCACCTGAGATCCTGTATCCTGGAGCCCAAATCCAGTGTCCCTGCACTGCCGTGTCTCTCCTCTTAGTACCCCTGGAGCCCAAATCCAACCCCAATCCGTTGTCCTGGAGCCCAGATCCAGCCCAAATCCTGTGTCTTGGAACCCAAATCCAGCCCAAATCCATTGTCCTGGAGCCCAAATCCAGCCCAAATCCTATGTCCTGGAGCCCAGATCCTGTGTCCTAGAGCCCAAATCCAGCCCTAATCCTGTGTCTTGGAGCCCAAATCCAGCTCAAATCCTGTGTCCTGGGAGCTGCTCTCAGTGCCCCTGGAGCCCAAATCCAGCCCAAATCCTGTGTCCTGGAGCCCAAATT
>NW_020885113.1:534-9744 GCF_003945725.1 Corapipo altera
TCCTGTGTCCTGGAGCCCAAATCCAGCCCAAATCCTGTGTCCTGGAGTCAAAATCCATCCCCAGTCCTGTGTCCTGGAGCCCCAATCCAGCCCCAGTCCTGTGTCCTGGAGCCCAAATCCATCCCCAGTCCTGTGTCCTGGAGCCCCAATCCAGCCCCAGCCCAGTGCCCCCGGAGCCCGTCACGGATGAGCAGCTCCCAAAGCCGTGTCCCTGTGCACTGGGCTGGAAGGAGCCCGGGGATCCAGGGGTTGATTTTAGGCCATAGCTGCTGACAAAGGCAGGCAGAGAGATCTGCCCCCCACCCTCCCTTCCCTCCCCTCCCAGCTCAGGCCGTGCCCTGGGGCTGCTCCAGGCGGGATTTCAGCCCTCGGGAGGGAACGACAGCCCCTCCCTGGGATGTGTTTTTGGCAAAAGAGGCCGAACAAAAGAGCTTTGAGTGGCCTGGTTGTGAGGGAGGGATTATCCCGGAGCCAGGCCCCTGCCCTGCTGCTCCCTGTCTGCAGGGACCCGTGTCTGCCCGCAGCAATCAAAGCTGCTGCGGCTTTAAACCGGGCTTGGGGTTAATCCCAGCCGTGTTCCCTGGCCCAGCACTAATCCCAGAGCCCGGAGAGGGGGGTTGGATTCATGGGATTCAGTGCCTGGACCACCTGCAGGCAGCAGGGCAGGGCTGGGGCAGCCCCTGGGGCCGCTCCTGCCCTTCCAGGGAGCTGATGGAAAAAGGGAGAGAGGCTTTGGCACGGGCAGAGAGGGATAGGGCAAAGGGGGGTGGGTTTAGACTAAAAGAGAGGGGTAGGTGGGATTTTGGGAAGGAATTCCTGGCTGGGAGGGTGGGGAGAGGCTGGGATGGATTTCCCAGAGAAGCTGTGGCTGCCCCAGCCCTGGAAGTGTCCAAGGGCAGGTGGGAGAAGAGGAGGCTTCAGGGAGAGCTAAGAGCCCCTTCCAGGGTCTGAAGGGGCTCCAGGAGAGCTGGAGAGGGACTTGGGATAAAGGATGGAGGGATAGGACACAGGGAATGGCTTCAAAGTAAAAGAAGGGAAATTTAGATGAGATATTGGGAAGGAATTCCTGGCTGTGATGGTGGAGAGGGGCTGGGATGGAATTCCCAGAGAAGCTGTGGCTGCTCCATCCCTGGAAGTGTCCAAGGCCAGGTTGGAGCACCCTGGGCTAGTGGAAGGTGTCCCTGCCCTTGGCAGGGGGTGGAGTGGGATGATCTTTAAGGTTCTTCAAACCCAAACCAGTCTGGAATTCTTTTATCTGCCTCCTCAGCATCCCAGGGCCATCCCAAGGCTGGGTTTCAATCCCAGACAGCAGGACATTGATCTCCAAGGGCTGTTTTGGCTCCAGAGCTCTGTTTATCCAGCCTGTCCCGGGTGCTGCAGGGGGAGAATCCCCCCCTTGGCCTCTCCCTCGCATCTCCCGCTTTTCCTGCTGCTGTTTTTCCCCCTTTCCTCCCCTCCAAGGCTGGAGCCCCCCTGACCCCCCCTCCTGTCTCCCTGCAGGACCCTCAGCCCCAGAGCAAGAAGCTGAGGACGGAGAGCTGGGAGAGGAGTGTGGGCAAACTCAACAGCAAGGCCCAGCTGGCTGGACTGGTGTCCCTGAGGAAGCAGAAGGCAGATCCAGCCCTGGAAAACGGGATGAAGAGCCAAAACACCGGTACCTGCCTCAGGCTGGGCCCTCAGGGGAGGCTCTGGCAGCTCCCAAGGGGGGTTTGACTCCGTTTTCAGAGCTTGGGGTGAAGCTCCTGCTGTAAGAACTGGGGGCTGTCCGTGCTTCCAAGGGTTTTCCCGGCTCCTTCCGGGCTCCTGGCGCTGAGCCACGGCCTTGGGGGCTGATTGTCAGGGCACAGATGGGACCCTGGGAGCGTCACAACAGCGGGATAAGGGCTGGGAAAGCAGGAGGGTTGCTTTGGTTTGGGGGCCTGCTGATAAATCCTGGGAAACCGGGGGAGTTGGGAAGCTTTTGGGGGCAGAAAACAGGCTGAGTGGCTTCCCAGCACCCAGAGAGCCAGAGGATCCCTGGATTTGGGGAAGGATGGGATTCATTGGTGCTGGGCTGGGTTATCCTGAGCCTTTGGCTTAGGGAGTCCCTCTGTGGGGGATCCCTGAGGGGGAATTTAGGGGATCCTGAGGGGGGATCAGCTCCTAGGGGATCCCTGAGGGGGGTCAGCTCTTGGGGGGATCCCTGAGGAGGGATCAGCTCTTGGGGAATTCCTTGAGGGAGATCAGCTCTTGGGGGATTCCTAAGGGGAGATTTGGGGGATCTCTGAGGGAGCATCAGCTCTTGGGGAATCCCTGAGGGAAGATCATCTCTCTGTGAGATCCCTGAGGGGGATCAGCTCTCTATGGGATCCCTGAGGGGGGATCAGCTCTTGGGGGATCCCTGAGGGGAGATTTGAGGGATCCCTGAGGGGGGATCAGCTCTTGGGGGGATCCCTGAGGGGGATCAGCTGTGGAGAGAGAAGGGGCTCCACAGACCTTGGGCCAACATTGAGGGGTGTGGGGGCTCCATGTCCACCTGATTTATTCCTGTAATTCCCATCAGGATCAGGCCTGGGGTGAATCCCTGGATGGAGCCTCTGGGATGAGGCCAAGCAGGCTGGTGGGATTTGCCATGGGGGGGCTGTCCCTGCTGGTGTCTACCCTCTCCCTCCTCTCCCAGGCTGCAGGGGGCTGTCCCTGATGGTCTTCCCTCTCTCCCTGCTCTTCCAGGCTCCATTTCCACCCCGACCAGCACCTCCACGTCCTCCCTCAGCTTGTTGGGGGCCTACTCGGACAGCGAGGACAGCGAGGACTGAGGAACCACCTCAGCAGGATTGGGATGTTCCTGGATGGCAACAGCTGCCCCTGGAGCCCCACGTGGAGCTGGAAGCACAGCCTGGGCCTAGGGAATTCCAGGCCAGCTGCTGTTCCCAAATCCTGACCCGCAGTGCCCGCCCTCGCTGCTGGCACACGGAGGAGCTGCTCCCGTGGGAAGGGGGTTTCCCTGGAGCAGGGATCCTGTGGGAAGCCTCTGTGCCCAATCCCAGCATCCAGCCAGCCCGGTGTGTGTCCCAGCCCTGCTCCCAGAATGTGTTGGGAAGCACAGGACTCTGCTGTCTCCATCCTGGGGGGGCCCAGGCCCTGTTTTGGGGGCTCACCGACCCTCCCACAGCAGTGAAGGGACCTCAGAGCTGCCCTTCCCACTGGGATGTGGAGGCAAGGTGGGCACTCACCCCTCTGCCACCTCAGGAGGGCCCACCACCCCTTTTTTGTCCCTGGAGCCCAAATCCAGTGTCCTGGAGCTGTGTTGTCTCTGCTCCAAGTGACCCTGAAACCCAAATCCAGTGTCCTGGAGCTGTATTGTCCCTGCTCCAAGTGACCCTGGACCCCTTTTCTGTCCCTGGAGACCAAATCCAGAGTCCTGGAGCTGTGGTGTCCCTGCTCTGAGTGACCCTGAAACCCAAATGCAGAATCCTGGAGCTGTGGTGTCCCTGCTCTGAGTGACCTTGGACCTGTTTTCCATCTCCTGGGGGGCTCAGATCCCACCTTTGTGACTGGATCCTGCCCCCCAGCCCCGGGGGGCTCATCCAGCCCCACACTTTGGGGGTGGGGGTGTCCTGCCAGCAGCCCCCTCCCCTCCCTGAGCCCCCCCCCAGATGTCCCCAGGAGCTCAGTGACAAACCCCTCCCTGTCCTTCCCTGGCTCCAGCAGCCACAACTCCGGAATAAATTGGATTTGTCAGAGCCAGTTGCTTCCTGATCTTCCAGAGGGTGATTTGTACGTGGGCACCGGGGCGGGTCCTGCCCCTGGGGACCCCCCACCCACCCAACTGGGGGCTCCCCTCATCGAGGCACCCCCTTTGCTAATTGCTGAGCGCTAATTAACCTGCTCTCAGAGTGCTCTGGTGGGGGTTGGGGGGCCGGGGGGGGCTGTGGGGTATCAGGGAGAGCCAGGGAGAAAGGCAGCCCCCCCCAGTCCCAATTAGCATTCCATGCACATTCCCTGTAATTGGCCTCTTCAGACATTAATGAGCCTTGGGCTCGGCCCTGAGCTTTTGGGGGGGTCAGGACTTGGGGGTCCCTGGCTGTGTCCCCCCATCCCAGACGTGTCCTACTCCCCCCTCACCCCTCCCAGCACCCCCTGGCACCGCGTGGGACCCCCGAGGAGGGACCCCCCGAGAGGGACCTTTGTTCTGGGGACAATACGAGGGGCATGGCCGGGGGGGGACCCCAAACCTCCGACCCCCCCCCCAGTGTGGTGTCTGAGCCCCCCACCCCAAACCCCGGGGCAGCAGAGCCCCCCGTGCCCCCCTTGATGAGCTCCCCGGGAGGGCAGGGGGTGACCCTGACATTGGGGGGGGCTCCCTGTGCCCCCCAAACCCCCCGGGCTCAGTGCCCCCCCCTCCCGAGCCGTTTCCCCGCCCCCCCTGGGGCAGCCCCGGGAGCCCAGAGGGGTCGGTGGGGGGGTCCCTATGCGGGGGTCCCGGTGACCCCCTCACTTCTCCCACTGTCACACGGCGGGGGGGTCTTTCCCGGTGCCACTCGGGGGTCCCGCTGTCACTTGGGGGTCTCGGTGTCACTTGAGGGTCGCGCTGTCACTCGGGGGTCCCGCCGATCCCCATCACTCGATGGGGAGGGGGGTCACCCATCCCCTCCCGGGGCTGCTCCACTGGGTCCCGGTGACCCCCCCCCTTCTCCCACTGTCACACGGCGGGGGGGGCTTTCCTGGTACCACCTGGGGGTCCCGGTGCCACTCGGGGGTCCCGGTGCCACTCGGGGGTCCCGCTGCCCCCCATCACTCCGGGGGGGGTGAGGATCACCCGTCCCCTCCCGGCGGGGTCCCGCCGTGTCCCCCCCCGGTGGTCTCTCGCCCCCCCCCTCCCCGTGCCGGTGCCCCCTGCGAGGCGGGGGCTGGGGGTGGGCTCGGGGGGGGCCGGGGGGCTCCGGTCCGCGCAGCGCGGCGGCGACACAAAGCGGCTCCGGCGGCGGCGGCGGCGGCGGCGGCGGTGGGGGGGTCCCGGTGGGTGCCGGGGGGGTCCCGGGGCGGTGCCGGGGGGGTCCCGCTGTCGCTCCCCCCGCCATGGCCAAGTGGCTCCGGGAGTACCTGGGCCGGGGGGCCCGGCGCTCCCCCCCCCGCCCGCCACAGCCCGACTACAGCGGTACCGGTACCGGGGGTCCCCCCGGAGCCCCCCCCGCCCTCCGCGGCCCCGCAGCCTCCCCCCGGCACCGCCTGGTGCGGGTGGGGGGCGCGGGGCCGGGGGGCGGCCCCCGCAGGATGGAGCAGGTAGGACCGGGGGGCACCGGGGGGGCACCGGGGGGGCACCGGGGGGAAGCGGCGGCAGCGGGGAGGGAGGTGAAAGGATCGGGGGGCAGTGGGACAGCGGGTTGGGGGGGGGGGCTGGGGAGCGGAAAGGGGGACACCGGGAGCACCGGGAGCACCGGGAGCACCGGGAGCAGGAGCGGGGGAACCGGGGGGGGGGACAAGGGAGGTGGGTTTGGGGCACAGAGAGAGAGCGGAGGGGTGGGGAGAGGGGATGGGGGTCACCAGGGGGCACGGAGGGGATGGAGGGCGAGATGGGGAAGGGGGGCCGGGGAGAAGGAGCGGGGGAGAAGGAGCGGGGATGGAGAAGCGGGGGGAGCCACGGGGTCGGGGGGAAGGGGGTGAGGGGGGCAATGGGGCACCCAGAGAGGACTTGGGGGCACTGGGAGAGCGAACTGGGGGAACCTGGGGGGGCTGGCGGAGTCCCTGGGAGAGGGGGAAGGGGAGAGGGGTCGGGGGACAAAGGGAGCAGGTGGGAGGGAGCGGGGAAGGGGCTGCGGGCACCCAGCGCTGGGCTCGGGGGGGCCCGCGGGGTCCCGGGAGGGCACCCAGGGCACGGGCACCTGCCGGGGGGTCCAGGGGGATCCCATCTCACCCGGGGCACCCACCGGGCCACCCACCCACCTCCCCAGGGCCCTGGTGAGAGCGAATACTCTGAGCCCTTCGAGGGGGAGCAGGACCCCGCGCCCGAGGGCGGCTGCGAGGACGAGCCCGCAGGTGGGTGACACCCCCGGCACCCCCAGCACCTCCCCCGGGGGGGTCCCGGGGTGACTCCCACCGCCCCGTCCCGCCGCCCCCAGGGTGCCCGCGGCAGGGCGAGGGCCGGCGGGGGAGGCCCCGGCGGGGACCGCAACTCTACGACACCCCCTCCGAGGAGTGGGAGGCGGCCGGGGAGGGTCCGGGGGGGCCCCCGGCCCGGGAGAGCCGCCTGCCCCGCGACGACGAGCGCCCGGCGGACGAGTACGACCAGCCCTGGGAGTGGAAGAAGGATCACATCTCCCGGGCGTTCGCAGGTGACGGCGGCCCGGGGGGGCTGGGTGACACCTTGGGGGGCTGGGTGACACCCCGGGGTCCCCATGGGTACCACCCTGGGGTCCTACATCTCCCGTGGGTACCACCCCAGGGTCCTGTATCTCCCATGGGTACCACTCCTGGCTCTCAGTATCCCCCCACCTCCTGTGGGTACCACCCTGGGGTCCCCCAGCTCCCATAGATACCACCTTGGGGTCCTACATCTCCCATGGGTACCACCCCAGGGTTCCCAACTCCCATGGGTACCACCCTGGGGTCCTATATCTCCCATGGGTACCACTCCTGGCTCTCAGTATCCCCCCAGCTCCCACGGGTACCACCGCAAGGTCCCCCAGCCCCACATCCCCCAGTGCCCACGGGTATGGCTCTGCAGCCCCACAGAGGGTGCCTCTCCTGCCCCCCACCATCCTCCAGCACCCCTGGGTACCACCCCAGGGTCCCCCAGCTCCCGTGGGTACCATCCCTGTCCTCCAGCATCCTCCAGTGCCCATGGGGACCACCCCAGGGTCCCCCAGTTCCCATGGGTGCCTCTCCTGCCCCTCCAACATCCTCCAGTGCCCATGGGGACCACCCCAGAATCCTCCAACCCTTTATCCCAGAGATGCCATGGGTGCCACTCCTGGGGTCCCCCCACTCCCATGGGTGCCACTCCTGCCCCCCCAGCATCCTCCAGTGCCCACGGGAACCACCCCAGGGTCCCCCCACTCCCATGGGTGCCTCTCCTGCCCCCCCCCATCCTCCAGCGGCACCCCATGATCCCCCAGCCCCACATCCCTCAGTGCCCATGGGTGTCACCAACACCCCGTGACCCCCAGATCGCTCCCAGCCCCGGTGCCCACGGGTGGTAACGGGACCCCAGGGAGGGGCAGAGCCCCGGTGGGGACACCCCTGGGCCGTCCCTCGGTGGTGTGGGACCAAGAGGTGCCCCCTCCCAAGCAACAGGCAGGGGTGGGGTGACCCCCCCTTTGCCCTGCAGTGCAGTTTGAGAGCCCCGAGCGCTCGCCCAGCCTGTCCCGGCAGCTGCCACGGCCCCCCCGGGCCCCCCCGGGCACCAGGCCGGGCTGCCCCCCCAGCCCCCGGCACGTGGACACCTCACTGCCCCTGGAGAAGCAGGCGTGAGTCTGGGGAGGGCCCTGCCCAGGGGGTGGCATTGGTGCCCTGGTGACACTGCATGGGGTGCAGGAGGCTCTGGGGGGCGGAGGGTCCCCCATGAGTGGGTGGGTGGTTATGGGGTGGAGGGTGTCTCGTGGGTGGGTGGGTGGTTATGGGGTGGAGGCTGTCCCATGGCATGGAGGGTGGGTGCCCCATGGTATGGGTGGGTCCCCATGGCATGGAGGGTGCCCTGTGACGGGGGAGGGTCCTCATAGCGTAGGGGGTCCCTTTGATGGGGTTTGGGTGGAGGGTGTCCCATGGCATGGTTGGCTCCATGGTGTGGGAGGTGCCCCATGGTATGGTTGGGTGGCCAATACCATGGTTGGGTGGCCAATGCCATGGGTGGGTGGCCCATGCCACAGCCAGGTGACCAATGCCACGACTGGGTGGCCAATGCCATGTCTGGGTGGCCCATGCCATGTCTGGGTGGCCCATGCCATGGTTAGGTGTCCATGCCATGATTGGGTATCCAATGCCATGGCTGGGTGGCCAATGCCATGATTGGGTGGCCAATGCCATGGCTGGGTGGCCCACACAATGTCTGGGTGGTCCATGCCATGGCTGGGTGCCCATGCCATGGGTATATGGTCCATGCCATGACTGTGTGTCCAATGCCATGATTGGGTGGCCGATGCCATGGCTGGGTGGCCCACATGATGTCTGAGTGGTCCATACCATGGTTGGGTGCCCATGCCATGTCTCGGTGGTCCATGCCATGATTGGGTGGCCCATGCCATGTCTGGGTGCCCCTGCCATGGTTGTGTGTCCAATGGCAATGCCATGGCTGGCTCCACGCCGTGGGAGATGCCCCATGGCACAGACAGGTCCCCGGGGGGTTGCCCTCCGTTAGTGACAGATCCAAGCGGTGGGGACGATCCCCCACAGCACAGAGGGTGCCCCTGGTGCCCTGTGGTGACCCCTGGTGACCCCTGGTGCCCCGTGGTGACTCCCAACCCCACACAGGTGGTACCACGGCCCCATTGGGCGGGCGGGCGCCGAGACGCTGCTGGCGCTGTGCCGCGAGGGCAGCTTCCTGGTGCGGGACTGCGAGACCAGCCCCGATGACTACTCACTGTCCCTGCGGTGAGCCGGGGGCTGGGGGGGCACAGCACAGCCCCGGGGGGACATGGGGACAGCCCTGGGGGGTGCCCGGGCAGGGGGCAGGGCCGGGAGCAGGGTGATCACCCCCGTGTCCCTCACCGTGTCCCTGTCCTGGCACAGCTCCACACGTGGGGCCAGGCGGGATGGGCACAGGACCCCTTGCCTGGGGTGGGGGCCCCACAGAGGTGCCACCCCCTGCCCCTGCTCTGGGTGGTGTCCCCATCCCTGCCCCCATCCCCCCCCCCCCCCCCTGCTCTGTTTGGTGTCCCCCATCCCCATTCCCATCCCCATTCCCATTCCCATCCCTTGCTCTGCCTGGTGTCTCCGCATCCCCACCTTTGTCCCCACTCCTGTCCCAAACCCCATCCCTATCCCTGTCCCTGCCCCAATCCCAGTCCCCATCCCCATTCCCATCCCTTGCTCTGGATGGTGTCCCCCAGTCCCCATCCCTATCCCTGTCCCCATCCGCATCTTTGTGCCCATCCCTCTTCCAATCCCCACCTTCGTCCCTGTCCCCATCCTGATCTCCATCCATGTCTCAATCCCCATCCCTGTCCCAATCCCTCTCCCTATCCCTGCTCCAATCCCAGTCCCCATCCCCATTCCCATCTTTGTCCCAATCCCTCT
>NW_020885113.1:9754-15522 GCF_003945725.1 Corapipo altera
CTCCCTCATTCCCTGTATCCCCTGATCCCACCCTCATTCCCTGTATCCCGGATCCCAGGAGCAGCCACGGCTTCGTGCACGTGAAGCTCACGAGGACGCGGGAGCAGCACTTCACCCTGGGCCGCGCCGGCGCCGCCTTCCCGTCGGTGCCCGCGGCCGTGCGGCACTACACGGCCCGGGCACTGCCCGTGCGGGGGGCACGGCACATGGCCCTGCTGTACCCCGTGGCCGTGCAGCCCCCGTGACCCCCCGGGACAGCCCCGGCACCCCAATAAAGCCCCGGGACCCCAGGAAAGCCCTGTGTGTGTGGCACAGGGACGGGCACGCTCTGCTCGCTCTCGGGGCAGGGAGGGCGACGGGGTGGCACTGCCGAGGGTGGCACTGCCTGGGGGGCAGTCCCCACTGAGTGTGGGGGCTCCTGACCTTGGCACTGACGCCAGTGTCCCACCCTTGTCACAGGGTGGGAGGGAGGGTGAGGTGGTGGCACTGACAGTGGTGTCCCTCCCTGGGCATAGTTCGTGGGGTCCTGATCTTGCCACTGGTGTCCCAGCCTTGGCACGGTGTGGGGCATCCTGATCTTGGCACTGCTACCCGTGTCCCCTCCTGATGCCACCACTTGGGCTCCTGATCTTGGCACTGCCACCGGTGTCCCATTCTGGTCACAGGGTGGGAGGGAGGGTGAGGGGGTGGCACTGCCAGTGGTGGCACTGCCAGTGGTGTCCCAGCCTGGGCACAGTGTGTGGTGGGTTGTAATCTTGGCACTGTCACCAGTGTCCCCTCCTGATGCCACCACTTTGGCTCCTGCTCTTGGCACTACCACCAGCGTCCCACCCTCATCACAGGGTGGGAGGGAGGGCAAGGTGGTGGCACTGCCAGCAGTATCCCACCCTTGTCACGGTGTGGGAGGGAGGGTGAGGTGGTGGCATTGCCAAGGGTGGCACTGCCACCAGTGTCCCAGCCTGATCACAGTGTTGGGGTCCTAATCTCGGCACTGCCACTGGTGTTCCCTCCTGATGCCACCACTTGGGCTCCTGATCTTGGCACTGCCACTGGTGTCCCACCCTTGTCACAGGGTGGCAGGGAGGGTGAGGTGGTGGCACTGCCGAGGGTGGCACTGTCAGCAGTGTCCCATCCTGGGCACAGTTTGTGGGGTCCTGATCTTGCCACTGGTGTCCCAGCCTTGGCACGGTGTAGGGGGTCCTGATCTTGGCACTACCATCAGTGTCCCACTCTGGGCATGGTGTGGGGGGTCCTGATCTCAGCACTGCCACCGGTGTCCCACCCTTGTCACAGGGTGGGAGGGAGGGTGAGGTGGTGGCACTGCCAGCGGTGTCCCAGCCTGGGCACAGCGTATGGGGGGTCCTAATCTCGGCACTGCCACTGGTGTCCCCTCCTGATGCCACCACTTGGACTCCTGATCTTGGCACCACCACCAGTGTCCCAGCCTGGGCACAGTGTGTGGGGTCCTCATCCTGGCACTGCCACCAGTGTCCCCCCCGATACCACCCCGTGGGCTCCTGACCCTGCGCTCCCCCCAGGACCCCCCAGGGTGAAGGAGGGAGTTGGGATGAGCCCCCCAGGACACGGTCGTGGGCACAGAACGGGGTGGCACTGCCAGGGGTCACCCCCCGTGCTGGGGACTCACCCTCATGGTGTGTGGGGGCCGATGGCACTGCCACCCCCCAAACGAGGGTGGTCCCCCTGGCACAATCCGGGGGGATTCCCAGGAATTGGGGGCTCCGGGGGCTGTCCCTGTGCCCACGAGCTGCCCACGTGTGGTGGCCCGGCTGGGGACACTGGGGTGGCACCGGCTGGCGCGGGGGGGGCACAGAGGACAAGGAGAAGGGTCCGAGATGCTGCGAAACACGATTTTTGGGGGGGGGTTCCTGTCGGGGGAGGGGGTGCCCTCCTCCCCGCCGGGCACGGGGGGCACATCGGGGCATTTTCAGGGCCGGGGGGCAGCGGGGGGGCCCCGTGCCCACCACGGCACCCCCTGGTACAGGTTGTCCGTGGCCACCGCGGCGGGGGGCCGGGGTAGCTTTTTGGGGTCCCGCGGCGGGGGGGGCACCACGTTCTGGTAGATGGGCGTGTCTGGGGGGCGGGGCGTGGTTTGGGGTGTGGCCACTCCTGTCCCCCAGGGAGGGGCACGGGGGGTGGCACCGGGGGACCCCCGGGGGAGGTGGGGGAGGCACACGAGTTTTTTGGGGGTGTTTGGGCAGGAGGGAGGAGGGGCTGGGGCCAGGGGGTAAAGGGGGGTGGGGGATTTGGGGTTGGGGGCTTTGGGGACGGAGTATTTGGGAATGGGATATTTGGGGACAGCATTTGGGACTTAGGGACAGGGTGTTGGGGAAGGGGTATTTGGGGTTGGGGTATCTGGGCTTGGGGTATTTGGGGCCGGGGATATTTGGGGCCAGGGTATTTGGGGAGTGGGAGGTTTGGGGATGGGGTATTTGGGAATGGGGTATTTGGGGAGGAGGCATTGAGATTGGGGTATTTGGGGTTGGGAAATTTGGAGGAGGGGGTATTTGGGGATTGTATTTGGGGTTGGAGTATTTGGAGCTGGTGTATTTGAGGCTGGGGTATTTGGGGAGGAGGTATTTGGGGACAGGGATATTTGGGGGCAGGGTATTTGGGTACTGGGAGATTTGGGGATGGGATATTTGGGGACTGGGAGATTTGAGGATGGGGTATTTGGGGATGGATTATAGAGGGATGAGGTATTTGGGGCAAAGGTATTTGGGGCCAGGGATATTTGGGGTCAGGGTATTTGGGGCCAGGGATATTTGGGGTCAGGGTATTTGGGGACTGGGAGGTTTGGGGATGGGGTATTTGGGGATGGGGTATTTGGGGAAGGGATATTGGGGGAGGGGGTATTTGGGGACTGGGATGTTTGGGGATAGGGTATTTGGGGACTGGGAGGTTTGGGAATGGGGTAATTGGGGATGGGGTAGTTGGTGATGGGGTATTTGGGAGCGGGTATTTGGGGCTGGGGTTACCTGAGCTCCTGTGACAGCAGTAGTAGCCGAGGAGGGCTGTCCCCAGGAGGGCTGTGCCCCCCAGGCCCCCCAGCACCCCCCACAGCACCCCTGTGAACACACACCCAGCAGGGTCACCCCCTGCCACCACTGGCACCCGGACAGGGGCTGGAGGGGACAGTAGGGACAGTGGGGACAGAGGGGACACACAGACCTGCCCCATTGCCCCCAGCAGCTGCTGCTGGGAGGGGAGAGCAGTCAGGGGTGGCCCTGTCCCCATCCCTGTCCCCATCCTTGTCCCTGTCCCTCCTGCACTGTGCCCATCCCAAACCCACCAGGCATCTCCTGCAGAGGACCCCACCAACCCCTCAGAGACCCCACCAATCCCTTCAGGGACCCCACCAACCCCTCAGAGACCCCACCGACCCCTCAGAGACCCCACCAATCCCTTCAGGGACCCCACCGACCCCTCAGAGACCCCACCAATCCCTTCAGGGACCCCACCGACCCCTCAGAGACCCACTGACCCCTCAGTGACCCCACCAACCCCTCAGTGACCCCATCAATCCCTTCAGGGACCCCATCAATCCCCTTGGTGACCCCATCAAAACCCCTCAGTGACCCCATCAACCACCTCCAGTGATACCATCTCACAGGGACCCCATCAAGCCCTTCAGGGACCCCATCAACTCCTCAGTGACCCCATTAACCCCCCCAGTGACCCCATCAGCTGCTCAGTGACTCCATCAACCCCCCCAGTGATGCCACCCCTCCAGGGACCCCATCAAACCCTTCACGGACCCCATCAACTCTTAGGTGACCCCATCAGCCCCTCAGGGACCCCATCAACCCCCTCAGTGATGCCACCTCCCAGTCACCCCATCAACCCCTTCAGTCACCTCACCAACCCCCCCAGTGATCCCATCAACTGCTCAGTGACCCCATCAACCCCCAAAACGATACCACCCCCCCAGGGACCCCTTCAACCCCCTCAGCGGTGCCACCTTCCAGTGACCCCACCAACCCCTCGGTGACCCCACCAACCCCACAACGATCCCCTCAAGCCCCTCGGTGAAGCCACCTCCCCGTGCCCCCCTCCCTGCCCCCGTCCCCAGTGGGGTGTCCCATTGGCCCCCCAAGCCCCCCGTGGCAGGGTTGGGGGGTCCCGGCGGTACCGGCGGTGCCGTCGTGCCCGGTGCCGGTGACATCGGTGACGTTGGTGACATCGGTGACGTTGGTGACGATGATGACGGTGCCCGCGCCGGTGGCCGTGGCATAGCGGGGGATCTCCAGGGTCACCCGGCACAGGTAGCGCCCGCTGTCGTTGTCCCACACCCGGGGCAGGCTCAGGGTGGCCCGGGGGGGCTGCCAGGCCAGGCGGAGGGGGGGTGCACAGAGGGCGGGGGGCGCGGGGCCGAGGGTGCCCAGGCGGGTGGCACAGAGCGCCCCGCGCCCCCCGGCCCTCACCCACTCCATCCGCAGCTGGTACGGGCGCCTGGCCACCTCCACCCGGCAGCCCAGGGCCACCGTGCCACCCGCTGTCACCCGCGCCTCCCCCGGGCTCTGCAGCACCCGCAGGGCGCCCGCTGTGGGGACAGCGCGGGGGTCGCGGGGGGCTGTCACCCCCCAGCCCACCCCGGGTCCCCCACGGGGTGCAGGGGACAGGGGGTGCCAGGCTCGCTGCCCACGTGTCCCCTGTCACCGCTGCCTCTGACCGCGCGCCCCATCCTGTCACCACACACCCTGTGCCCTTCCTGTCTCCCACCTCTGTCCCCTTCCTGTCCCCCATCTCTGTCCCTCCCTGTCCCTCCACCTCTGTCCCCTTCCTGTCCCCCCATCTCTGTCCTCTCTCTGTCCCCACCTCTGTCCCTTCCCTGTCCCCCACCTCTGTCCCCTCCTTGTCCCCCCATCTCTGTCCCCTCCCTGTCCCTCCACCTCTATCCCTTCCCTGTCCCCCACCTCTGTCCCTTTCCTGTCCCCCACCTCTGTCCCCTTTCCTGTCCCCCATCCCTACCCCTCCCTGTCCCCCCATCTCTGTCCCTTCCCTGTCCCCCATCTCTGTCCCCTCCCTGTCCCCCCTCACCCTGTCTGACCCCACCCTGTCCCCTCCCCGTGTCCCCCCCGTCCATCCCTGCCCTGTCTCCCCCTCCACCCCTGTCCACCCAACCTGTCCCCACGCAGTGTCCCCAACCCTCAGGACAGATGTCCCCAGCAGCCCCCCTGCCCCAGTGCCCCGCGGGTGGCCTGTCCCCCTCCCCCGGCCCAGTCACAGTGTCCCCCGTGTCCCCCGTGTCCCCCGTGTCCCCCACTCACCGCCGAGGAGGGGGATGAGGACCCCGAGCCCCCACATCCCGCCCCAGCCCCCCCTCGGAGGGGCCGCGTCCCCCTGTCCCCGCGCTGTCCTTGTCCCCAAAGCGCCGCTGTGTCCCCGCAGCCTCCTGGCCCTCCAGTCACCCCCGGAGATGTGACACCGCGGCTTCCGCCCCGCGCGGTGACACCGGGGGGGGACACGGGGACAGGGAGGGGGCCGGGAGGGGGGGAGGAGGGGGGGATGGGGACAGGGATTCCAGGGATTTGGACGGGGATGGGGACGGAAATAGGGATGGGGACCAGAATGGGGACAGGGATGGGGACAGGGATAGGGACAGAAATAGGGATGGGGACTGGAATAGGGACCAGGATGGGGACAGGGATGGGGACAGAAATAGGGATGGGGACCAGAAAATGGGGACAGGGATGAGGAAAAGGATGGAGACAGAGATAGGGATGGGGAGAGGGATGGAGAGAGGGATG
>NW_020885113.1:15532-16305 GCF_003945725.1 Corapipo altera
GGGGACAGGGATGAGGAAAGGGATGGAGACAGAGATAGGGATGGGGACAAGGATGGGGACAGGGTTGGTATTGGGGACAGGAATTTGGACAAGGATGGGGACAGTAATGGGACCTGGAACGGGGTCACAGATGTGGCCAGGGGTGGGGACAGGCAGGGAGGGCTGTGGGACACCCTCCAGAGCAAGGTGGCACCTCCACAGGCCCCCACTCTGTCCTGTGTGGATTCCATGTCCCCACACATGGGATGTGTCACCTGGAGCCCCACGGAGCCCCCCAAGAGGGGGACACACCTCCTGTCCCCGGAAGGGCTGGGGGGGCCCAGCATGGAATGGGGAGGGCAGGGGGTCTGGGTCTGGGACACCCCCAGTGTGACACTGTGTGTCCCACGTGACACTGTCCCTGCTCTGTCCCCCCTCCGTGTGACACTGTCCCCCTCTCTGACACTGTCTCTCATGGTGTGACACTGTCCCTGCTCTGTCCCCCCACAGTGTGACACTGTCCCCATTGTGTCCCCCTCAGTGTGACACTGTCACCTCTCTGCCCCCAGTGTGACACTGTCCCCGTTCTGTCCCCCCTCAGTGTAACACTGTCCCTGCTCTGTCCCCCCCCGGTGTGACACTGTCCCCACGATGTCCCCTTCAGTGTGACACTGCCACCTCTCTGTCCCCCCATGTGACACTGTCCCTGCTCTGCCCCCCCATGTGACACTGTCCCCTCTCTGCCCCCAGTGTGACACTGTCCCCGTTCTGTCCCCCCTCAGTGTAACACTGTC
>NW_020885113.1:16405-17300 GCF_003945725.1 Corapipo altera
CCCCCCCCCCCGTGTGACACTGTCCCTGTTCTGTCCCCCGGTGTGACACTGTCCCCCCATGTGACATTGTCCCCATTGTGTTCCACTCAGTGTGACACTGTCCCCCCCATGCTCCCCTTTCCCTGTCGGACCCCCCACCCCGAGTGTCCCCCAGGACTACAACTCCCATCACGCCGCGCGGCCACGCCCCCGGCCACACCCATCCGAGACCACGCCCACAAATAAACCACACCTCTCGCATACACATCCCACTGGGCGTGTCCGGTGGGCGTGGCCTGTCGGGGGCGTGTCCGGGGGCGGGGCGGGGGCGCCGCTCCCCCTTTGTTGGTGTCGGCGGGGCCCGAGCGGCGGCGGGGCCGGCCCGGTATGGGCGACCAGGTGGGGCCGGGCCGGGCCCGGGGGGGCACCGGGGGGGCACCCGGAGGGCACCCGGAGGGCAGGGAGGAGGAGGAGGAGGAGGAGGGGACGGCGGGATGGAGGAAGAGGGGATGGAGGGATGGGGGAGGGAGCGGGAGGGGGGGTGGAGGATGGAGGGAGGGAGGGAGGGATGGAAAGGTGGAGGGAGGAAGGAGGGGAGTGGGGAGGCAGGGAAATGAAAAGGGAGGGATGAAGGAAGAGGCGCCGGAAGGATGGAGGAAGAGGGGATGGAGCGATGGGGGAAAGAGGGAGGAAAGAGGAAAGACAGGAAGGAGGGAAGGAAGGAGGGAGGGATGAAGAAGAAGGGATGGAGGAAGAGGGGATGGAGGGATGGATGGGAGAGGGACGGAAGCCGGAGGGATGGAGGGACAGGGAAAGAGGGAGGGAGGGAGGAGGGAAGACGGGAAGGAGGGAAAGGAAGGAAGGAAGGAGGGAGGGGGGGATGGAGGGAGGGAGGGACAGGGATGGAGAAGGAGGG
>NW_020885113.1:17400-19553 GCF_003945725.1 Corapipo altera
GAAGGAGGGATGAGGGACGGAGGATGGAGGGATGCAGGGGTTGAGGATGGCAAAGGAGGGACGGAGGGGGCTCAGGAGGGATGGGGGGTGCTCAGGAGGGATGGAGGGGGCTCAGAGGGGATGGAGGGGCCTCAGGAGGGATGGAGGGGGCTCAGAGGGGATGGAGTGGGCTCAGGAGGGACGGGGGGCTCGGGACTGTCCCCTCACTGCCCTCACACACACACACACGCACTTGCCAAGTCATGCGGCTCCTCCAGCCCGGAGCTCCCGGCCCTGTCCCCGCTCCTGGCACGGCCGGGCCCGGTGGGGACGGGGACGCGCCCCGGGAGGGTCCGGGGGGGTGCGGGGGGTGCCCGGGGGTGCCCGCGGGGGGCTGACTGCAGGCACAGGGTGCCGGGCAGGAGTCTCTGCGGAAGATCATCACCACCCTCGCCGTGAAGAATGAGGAAATACAGAACTTCATCTACTCGCTCAAACAGATGATCCAGAATGTGGAGGTACTGGGGGAGATGGGGGACCCTCCTGGGTGGGATGGGACCTCCCTGCCCCCTTGGGATGCTCCTGGGTGGGATGGGACCTCCCTGCCCCCTGGGCACCCCCCAGATGGGCTGGCACCTCTGTGCCCTCTGGGGACCCCCTGGGGTGGGACCTCCCTGTCCCCTGTGGACCCCCGGGTATGGGATGGGACTTCCCTGTCCCCTGGGTACCCCCGGGGCTGAGATGAAACCTCCGTAACCCCTGGGCACCCCCCTGGGTGGGATGGCACCTCTGTGCCCCCTGTGGACCCCCCGGGGGGGGTGGGACCTCCCTGCCCCCTGGGGACCCCCCTGGGTGGGACCTCCCTGCCCCCTGTGGGCACCCTGGTATGGGATGGGACTTCCCTGTCCCCTGGGTGGGATGGCACCTCTGTGCCCCCTGGGTACCCCCTGGGTGGGGTGTCCCCTTGCTGATGCCCCGGCTGGGGGGGTGGGTTGTGCCCAGGCCAACTCGACGCGGGCACAGGAGGACCTGGAGGCTGAGTTCCAGTCTCTGTACTCGCTGCTGGACGAGCTCAAGGAGGACATGGTGATGAAGATCAAGCAGGAGCGCGCCAGCCGCACCTACGAGCTGCAGGTGGGCACCACACCCCCCCGTGCCCCCCTGTGCCCCCCCTGTGGGCACCCTCAGCCACCTCCCACCCCTTCCCTGTTCCCTGTTCCCTGCCCATTCCCAGGCCCAGCTCACCGCGTGTTCCAAGGCCCTGGAGAGCTCGGAGGAGCTGCTGGAGGCGGCCAACCAGGCCCTGGGCGCTGCCAACCACCACGACTTCTCCCAGGTGGGGGGCCCTGCCCGGCTGCCCCTCGAGCTGGGCAGGGTCCTGACACCCCCCCCTGTGCTGGCTGGTTGATGCCCCTCCTGGGATGGGCACCCCCTGGGATGGGCACCCCTCTTTCTCTCTGTGCCGGGCTGGCTGTGGGGCTGGGGAGAGCACAGGGGACCCCAAAGGGATACCATGGCAGGGACACTGGGGGCACTGGGATGTGTGCCAGGGGGGCACTGGGGGGGTGCAGGGATGCTGTGCTGTGGGATGCTGTGGGATGCTGGGATGCTGGGCCATGGGATGCAGGGATGCTGTGGGATGCAGGGATGCTGTGGGATGCAGGGATGCTGTGGGACGCAGGGGTGCTGTGCCATGGGGTTCCACTGTGGGATTGTGGGATGCAGGGATGCTGTGGGATAGAGGGATGCTGTGGGATAGAGGGATGCTGTGGGATAGAGGAATGCTGTGGGATACAGGGATGCTGTGGGATAGAGGGATGCTGTGGGATAGAGGGATGCTGTGGGATGCAGGGATGCTGTGGGATACAGGGATGCTGTACCGTGGGGTTCCACTGTGGGATGCAGAGATTATGTGCCGTGGGATGTAGGGTTGCTGTGCTATGGGATACAGGGATGCTGTGGGATATAGGGATGCTGTGGGATGCTGTGGGATGCTGTGGGATACAGGGATGCTGTGGGATGCAGGAATGCTGTGGGATTCAGGGATGCTGTGGGATGCAGGGACTCTGTGGGATGCTGTGAGATGCTGTGGGATGCTGCGGGCTGCTGTGCCACGGGCTGCAGGGGTGCTGTGGGATGCAGGGACACGCTGTGGGATGCTGTGGGATGCAGGG
>NW_020885113.1:19563-27998 GCF_003945725.1 Corapipo altera
TGCTGTGGGATGCAGGGACACGCTGTGGGATGCTGTGGGATGCAGGGACATGCTGTGGGATGCTGTGGGATGCAGGGACACGCTGCTGTGCCAGGGGCTGCAGGGGGCTGTGCCCGGGGGGTCCCGCATGCTGCCCCCCCTCCCTGGCTCTGCAGTTCTCACCTGCTTCTTCTCTCCTGCTCTTCCCTCTGCGCTCACAAGGCGGCCAAACAGATCAAGGATAGGTACGGCCCCCCCGAGACCCCCTGAGACCCCCTGAGACCCCTCTGAGACCCCCTGAGACCCCCCGAGACCCCCTGAGACCTCCCAAGACCCCCCGGCCCCACTAACCCCCCACCTCTTCATCCTCCTCCTCCTCCTCCTCTGGGGGGTCATCTTGGGGGGTCTCTGGATGCCACATGTGGGGTCCCCAAAGATGCTGTGCCCAGGGGTGCAGTGGGTGCCATCCTGGGGGTCCCTGGATGCTATGGGTGGGGTCCCAAAGGTACTGTGCCCAGGGGTGCAGCGGGTGCCATCCTGGGGGTCCCTGGATGCCATGGGCGGGGTCCCCAGGGTGCTGTGGCCAGGGGTCCTACAGGTTCCATGCTGGGGGTCTGTGGATTGCTGAGCCCGTGGGAGCTGTGGGTGCAGCACTGGGGGTCCCTGGAATGCCACAAGAGGGGGCCCCAGGGTGCTGTGCCCATGGGGTGCAACGGGGGCCATGCTGGGGGTCTCTGGATGCCCTGGATGGGGTCCCCAGGGTGCTGTGCCCATGGATCCTGTGGGTGCTGGGGGTCTCTGGAATGCCAGGGTGGGATCCCCAGGGTGCTGTGCCCAGGGGTGCAACGGAGGCCATCCTGGGGGTCCCTGGGTGCCATGGGTGGGATCCCCAGGGTGCTGTGCCCATGGGAGCTGTGGGTGCAGTGTTGGGGGTCCCTGGATGCCACGGGTGGAGTCCCAAAGGTGCTGTGCCCAGGGGTGCAGCAGAGGCCATCCTGGGGGTCCCTTGAATGCCAGGGTTGGGTCCCAAAGGTACTGTGCCCAGGGGTGCAGCAGGTGCCATTCTGGGAGTCCCCGGATGCCATGGGTGGGATCCTCAAGGTGCTGTGCCCAGGGGTCCTGTGGGTGTTGGGGGTCCCTGGATGCCAGGGTGGGATCCCCAAAGGTACTGTGCCCAGGGGTGCAACCAGGGCCATCCTGGGGGTCCCTGGATGCCATGGGTGGGATCCCCAGGGTGCTGTGCCCAGGGGTGCAGCGGGTGCCATCCTGAGGGTCCCTGGGTGCCTCCTCTCCCACAGCCCCACAGAGGGTGGTCCCCTGGGTGCTGGGGTGACCCTGTGGGCGCTGGGGTGGCTGTGCCCCCCCCCTCCCTACCCTCCCTTGGGGTGGTGGCAGCACTCAGGGCCGGCTGGGTGCCCTCCCTGGCCCCGCTGAGCCCCCTGCCTGTGTCCCTGGCACAGCGTGACGATGGCACCCGCCTTCCGCCTCTCGCTCAAGGCCAAGGTGAGCGACAACATGAGCCACCTGATGGTGGATTTTGCCCAGGAACGGCGCCTGCTCCAGGCCCTCACCTTCCTGCCAGGTACCAGGGGCATGGGGGAGGGCAGTGCCCGCCTGGCAGGACAGTGGCACGAGGGTGGGGGGCCAGGGTTTAGGGGGCGAGGAGCTGGGGGAGAGCCAGGTTTGGGGGGCCCTGTGGTGCCTCAGCCAGAGGGGTGGGGGGGTGCCAGGGGTGGAGGGAGGAAGGGGTTTGGGTGCTGTGCCCAGGGGTCCTGTGGTGCTGTGCTGGGGGTCCCTGGATGCCCTGGATGGGATCCCCAAGGTGCTGTGCCAGGGATGCAGTGGGAGCCATTCTGGGGGTCTCTGGGATGTCACAGGTGGGGTCCCCAGGGTGTTGTGCCCATGGGGTGCAGTGGATGCCATGCTGGGGGTTCCTTGAATGCCAGGGTGGGTTCCCCAGGGTGCTGTGCTCAGGGGTGCAGTGGGTGCCATTCTAGGGATCTCTGGATGCCACACATGGGGTCCCCAGGGGGCTGTGCCCATAGGGTGCAGTGGGTGCCCCAGGGTGGGTGTGCCCATGGATCCTGTGGGTGCTGGGGGTCTCTGGAAGGCCATGGGTGGGATCCCCAGGGTCTGTGCCCATGGGGTGCAGTGGGTGCCATTCTGGTGGTCTCTGGATGCCCTGGGTGGGATCCCCAGGGTGCTGTGCCCAGGGTTGCAGTGGGTGCCCCAGGGTGGGTGTGCCCAGGGTGCTGTGCCCATGGATCCTGTGGGTACTGGGGTTCTCTGGATGCCCTGGGGGGGATCCCCAGGGTACTGTGCCCAGGGGTGCAGTGGGTGCAGTGCTGGGGGTCCCTGGAATGCCAGGGTGGGATCCCCAGGGTCTGTATCCATGGGGTGTAGTGGGTACCATCCTGGGGGGCTCTGGAATGCCAGGGTGGGGTCCCCAGGGTGCTGTGCCCATGGGGTGCAGTGGGTGCAGTGCTGGGGGTCCCTGGAATGCCAGGGTGGGATCCCCAGGGTCTGTACCCATGGGGTGCAGTGGGTGCCATTCTGGGGGTCCCTGGAATGCCAGGGTGGGGTCCCCAGGGTGCTGTGCCCGGGGATCCTGCAGGTCCCACCCCAGGGGTCTGTGGGTTGCCGAGCCCATGGGAGCTCTGGGTGCCAAGGGGGTACCCGGGGGTGCTGGGTGCTGGGACCCCCCCGTGTGTGAGGGAGGGGGTCCCCTGGCACGGCTGCTCCTGCGGGCAGTGCCCAGCGCGCCCGAGATCGACCTGGCAGAGTCACTGGTGGCCGATAACTGCGTGAGCTTGGCATGGAGGATGCCCGAGGAGGGCGGCAAGATCGACCACTACGTGCTGGAGTATCGCAGGACCAACTTCGAGGGGCCCCCCCGTGCCAAGGAGGACCAACCCTGGATGGTCATCGAGGGCATCAAGGGCACCGAGTACACCCTGTCTGGTGAGGGCACGGGACTGTGCCAGGGGCTGAGGGCAGGGCCAGGGGCTCTAGGGGACAATACCCACCCTGTGCCCCTCTCTGTGAGCCTGCTGTGCCCACAGAGCTGTTTGACATGAAGCACATGAATTTTTGGGCACAGGGGCTGGGTGGCAGTACCAGGCTCTGTAGGGCACATGCCCACCCCCTGCCCTGCTCTGTGAACCCGCTGTGGCCACAGGGCCGAGATTTGACATGAAGCACATGAATTTTCAGGCACAGGGGCTGGGTGGCAGTGCCAGGCTGTGCAGGGGACATGGGGATGGCAGTGCCCACCCTGTGACCCCACTGTGCCCGCAGGGCTGAGGTTTGACATGAAGTACAGGAATCTGTGGGCACTGGGGCTGTGCCAGGGGCTGGGTGGCAGTGCCAGGCTGTGCAGGGGACATGGGGATGGCAGTGCCCACCCTGTGACCCCGCTGTGCCCACAGGGCCAAGGTTTAACATGAAGCAGATGAATTTTCTGGCACAGGGGCTGGGTGGCAGTGCCAGGCTGTGCAGGGGACATGGGGTTGGCAATACCCATCCCATGACCCTGTTTTGCCCGCAGGCCTGAGTTTTGACATGAAGCAGATGAATTTTCAGGCACAGGGGCTGGGTGGCAGTGCCAGGCTGCTCAGGGGACAGGGGGGTGGCAGTGCCCACCCTGTGCCCCTCTCTGTGAGCCCGCTGTGCCCACAGGGCTGAGGTTTGACATGAAGTACATGAACTTTCGGGTGCGGGCGTGTAACAAGGCCGTGGCGGGCGAGTTCTCGGAGCCGGTCACGCTGGAGACCAGAGGTGGGTACCGGGCTGGGGTGGTTGGCAGGAGTCCCCCCGTGCCACCCCGGGCTCAGGGGGCACTCACAGCGGCTGTCGCCAGCGTTCACGTTCAAGCTGGATGCCAGCACGTGCCACCAGAACCTGCGGGTGGAGGAGCTGAGCGTGGAGTGGGACGCGACGGGCGGGAAGGTGCAGGACGTGAAGGCGCGCGAGAAGGACGGCAAGGGCAGGACGGCCTCGCCCGCCAACTCCCCTGCCAGGTAGTGCCAACCCTCCCCAGGGTCACCCTGGAGCTGTGTCCCCTTCCTGGGCAGTGCCAACCCTACCCCTCTGTCCATGCCAGGGTGGTGCAGTCGCCCAAAAGGATGTCCCTGGGCCGCGGGGGCCGCGATCGCTTCACCGCTGAGTCCTACACGGTGCTGGGTGAGAGGGGGGGCACCCTGGGGGCACCGGGGGGGGCCCTGCAGGGACCTGGGGGTGCAAGTAGGGGTGGGGGCACCGAGGGGAGGTGATGAGAGGGCACCCCGTGGGTATTTGAGGGGATCCCACGGGCACAGAGGGAGCAGGGCACAGGGGTGAGGGAGGGGGGTGTGGGGCACCCAGAGGGACCTGGCAGGTTTGGGGACAGGATGGGGTACCCCTGGGTGCTGGGGAGGCCCTACAGGGACCCTGGGGGTGCTGGGGGGACCCTGCAGGGACCCTGGGGTGCAGGTAGGGGTGGGGGCACCGAGGGGAGGTGATGACAGGGCACCCCATGGGTGTTTGGGAGGACACTGTGGGCACAGAGGGAACAGGGCCCAGGGGTGAGGGAGGTGGGTGTGGGGCACCCAGGGGGATCTGGTGGGCTTAGGATGGGATGGGACACCCCTGGGTGCTGGGGGGGGCCTGCAGATGCCCAGGGGTGTGAGTTGGGAGCAGGGCATGGAGGGGAGAGGGCACAGGGGGTGATGCAGGTGGGCACGGGGCACCCAGAGGGACCCACTGGGGCTGAGGACGGGACCGGGCACCCCGTGGGTGCTGCAAAGCCCCTGCAGGCACCGAGGGCAGGGGGCACACAGAGGGTGATCCGAGTGGCCACAGGGCACCCAGAGGGCCCTGGCAGGGTGGGTGCCATGTGCCAGAGCTGTGCCCACCCACAGGGGACACCCTGATCGATGGGGACGAGCACTACTGGGAGGTTCGGTACGACCGGGACAGCAAAGCCTTCGGGGTGGGGGTGGCATATCGGAGCCTGGGCAAGTTTGACCAGCTGGGCAAGACCTCGGCCTCCTGGTGCCTCCACCTCAACAACTGGCTGCAGCTCAGCTTCAGTGCCAAGCACGCCAACAAGGCCAAGGCGCTGGACGTGCCCGTGCCCGACTGCATCGGCGTCTACTGCAACTTCCACGAAGGTGGGCGGGCTGGGGGGCACGGGGCAGGGCTGGGGGTGGGCATGGGGGTGTGCCAGTGCTGTGGGTGTCACCACCGCCACCATGGGAATGAGTGTGGGTGTTGCCATGATCATGGGGATCAGTGTGATCACCGTGGGTATTGCCACCACCACTGTGGGCATTGCCACCACCGTGGGAACCAGTGTGGGCATTGCCATGATCATGGGGACCAGTGTGATCACCGTGGGCATTGCCACCACTGTGGGCATTGCCACCACCACCGTGGGCATTGCCACCACCACCGTGGGCATTGCCACAACAACCATGGGCATTGGCACCACCATGGCTAATAGCATGTCCACCATGGGCATTGCCACCACCACGGGCATTGGCACTATCATGGGAACTACTATGGGCATTGCCACCACCACCGTGGGCATTGCCACCACCATGGGAACCAGTGTGGGCATTACCATGACCATGAGGACCAGTGTGATCACCGTGGGCATTGCCACCACCACTGTGGGCATTGCCACCACCATGGGAACCAGTGTGGGCATTACCATGACCATGAGGACCAGTGTGATCACCGTGGGCATTGCCACCACTGTGGGTATTGCCACCACCATGGGAACCAGTGTGATCACTGTGGGCATTGCCACAACAACCATGGGCATGGCCACCACCATTGCTAACAGCATGCCCACCGTGGGCATTGTACCGTCACCATGGGCATTGCCACCACCATGGCCACCAGCATGTCCAATATGGGCACCAGAGTGTCCACTGTGGGCATTGCCACCACCATGGCCACCAGCGTGTCCACCACGGGCACCAGAGTGTTCACCATGGCCATGGCCACCCCCATGAGACTGACATGCCCACCGTGGGCAGTGCCAGCCCCATGGCCACCTGTGTGTCCACTATGGGCAGTGCCACCACTGTAGCCACCAGAGTGCCCAGCGTGGGCACCAGTGTGACCACCACGGGCATTGCCACCACGGTGGGTACCGACACATCCACGACAGTCATTGCCAGCCCTGTGGGTGCCAGCATGTCCACCGTGGGCACTGCCAGCCCCATGGGCATCACCACTGCCATCGCCACCACCATGGGCACTGCCAGCCCCACGGGCATCATTGTGGCCATAACCACCACTGTGGGTGCTGTGCCAGGGCTCTGCAAGCTCTGTGCCCACCCCGTGCCCACCCTGTGCCACTCCCCTGTGCCCCCACAGGCTTCCTCTCCTTCTACAACGCCCGGACCAAGCAGCTGCTCCACACCTTCAAGGCCAAGTTCACGCAGCCCGTGCTGCCAGCCTTCATGGTATGGGGTGGGCAGGGCCGGGGCCGCTCCCCAGGGGGTGCCAGGGCCTCGACCCCGACCCCTCACGGCCCCTCCTGTGCCCTCAGGTGTGGTGTGGAAGCTTCCAGGTGACCTCGGGGCTGCAGGTGCCCAGCGCCGTGCGGTGCCTGCAGAAGCGGAACAGCACTGCCAGCAGCTCCAGCCTGCCCTAGAGAGCCGTGCCCCCTCCCACCGCGGGCACACCCCCTCCCCGGGGGCACGAGCACTGAGTGTACCCCCCGACACCCCCCCGGGCACCCCCCGAGCGCCGCCCTGGCAGGGCAGTGCCAGCCTCCCCCTCCCCACCACTCTGTGCCCCCACCCCCCCTGCCACCGAGAGCTGCTTTGGCCGGAATAAATCGGGATGTAGGAGTGACCTGGGCGTGGGTGGGGGGCACGGGAGGGGCACGGGGCGGGGCTGGTGGGGTGGCACCCCCAGGGCACCCCCAGGGCACCGGGAGACATGAGGGGGCTGAGTGGGGCACAGGGTTCTTTACACGGTGCTCCCCAAATATCCAGAAGGGTCACCCCTCCCCGGTGCCCCCCAGCACTAAGGGGTGCCCTGGCGAGGGGGCCTGAGGCTGGAGGGGTACTGCTGCCCTGAGTGGTGCTGGCACAACGTGGGGGGCTGCCGGTGCCCCCCCAGACTGGCACCATCAGCCCTGAGCAGCTCCTCTGTGCCCCCACCACAGACACGAGCATGTCAGGCCTCAGCCCCCCCCGTCCCACCCCCCTACCCCTCAGCCAGGCTCCCACCCCCACCCTGGGGACCCCCCAGTGTCACCCAAAGGTCCCAGTGTGGGGGTACCCACCCTCGGGGTGCCCACCCTCGGGGGATCCTTGCTCAGGGGTGCTTATGGGGTGCCAACCCTGGGGAGGGGTCCCCGATCTCAGGGGGTCCCACCTTGGGGGTCCCAGCCTTGGGGAGGGCACAGAGGGAGACCCTTGGGGGGCTCCCGGCCCAGGGGTCTCTCAGAGGTGCCACCCCAGTGCCGGGGGCTCAGCCTGGGGGTGCCCACCCTGAGGGGGTTCCTGACCCAGGGGTGTCTCTGGGGTCTCAGTCTTGGGGTCCCACCTTGGGGGGTCCCAGAGGTCGCAGCCTGGGAGAGCCCCTCCAGTCCCACCCAAAGCTTCCTGGCCTGGGGGTCTCACCCTGAGGGGGTCCCAGACATGGGGGTCCCACCCGGGGGTGCCCAACCAGGGGGGTCCAGCCTGGGGGTGTCTCCAGCCGCGGGGGCTCCCACGGGGGGTCCCGACCTGGGAGAATCTCAAGGGTCCCGGCCAGGACAACCCACCCGGGGGTCCCTGTCCCGGGGGTCCTGCCCAGAGGACCCCCCGTACCTCATAATCCCGGTACCCCCCTCAGAAGGCGAGTGTGAGCCCCCGCAGCCCGACCCCACACCCTCTGGTAGCCGTGCGGGGAGGGACCGGGAACTGGCACCGGGAAAGAACATTGGCACCGGGAACCGGCACCGGGAAAGAACACTGGCACCGGGAACTGGTACCGACCACCGGGAAAGAACACTGGCACCGGGAACCGGCACCGGGCACGGGGAAATAATACTGGTACCGGGAACTGGCTCCGGGAACCGGCACCAGGAAAGAACATTGGCACCGGGAACCGGCACTGGGCACGGGGAAAGAACACTGGCACTGGGAACCGGGAAAAAACACTGGCACCGGGAACCGGCACCGGGAACTGAGAAACAACGCTGTCGCCGGCACCAGGAACCGGGAACTGGCACCAGGAACGGGGAAACGACGCTGGCACCGGGAACCGGCACCGGGCACCGCGGGGAATGCCCAGGTGGCCCCGGGCGGCGGGAGGGACTCGGGGGTTCGGTGCCAGGGTGGGACAGTGCCCGGGGGTGCCGGAGTCAGTCCCGGGAATCGCTCCTGGGTGCCCGGGTGTCGGTCCAGGGGATACCGGGATTAGGGCAGAGGATGCAGGGGTCGGTCCCGGGGGTCCCCGTGATCGGTCCC
>NW_020885113.1:37998-40665 GCF_003945725.1 Corapipo altera
TTCCCGGGATTTTTTCTGTCCTTTCCCTTCCCGCAGGAGACGGGGCAGGTGTTCAACTCCCCCAGTGCCTGGGCCACGCACTGCAAGCGCCTGGTGAACCCGGCCAAGAAGTCGGGCTGCGGGTGGGCGTCCGTGCGGTACCGCGGCCAGAGGCTCGACCAGTACAAGGCAGCCTGGCTGCGCCGGCACCAGCCCCACGCACCGCCCCCCGACGAGGTGGGATGGGGGGAAAACCCTCCCCCGGAGCGCTCAGGGGGAAGGGGAGGGGTGGGATGGGGGAAAAAACCCCCCTCGGAGCGGTCAGGGGGAAGGGGAGGGGTGGGAGGGGTGGGATGGGGGATGGAGGTGGGGGAACATCCCGGGGGTGGCGTGTGCGGGGTGGGTGGGTGGGTGGGATGGGGGTCACAACCTCCCTGGCACCCTGGGATGGGGTCATAACCCCACTGGCTCCCTGGGATGGGGTCATAACCCCCCTCTGGCACTCTGGGATGGGGGTCACTCCACCCCTGGCACCCTGGGATGGGGGTCATAACCCCCCTGGCACCCTGGAATGGGGTCCCAACCCCCCTGGCTCCCTGGGATGGGGTCACAACCTCCCTGGCTCCCTGGGATGGGGTCACAACCCCCCTGGCACCCTGGGATGGGAGTCACAAACCCTATGTCACCCTGGGATGGGGTCACAACCTCCCTGGCACCCTGGGATGGGGGTCATAACCCCCCTCTGGCACCCTGGGATGGGGTCATAACCCCCCTCTGGCACCCTGGGATGGGGTCATAACCTCCCTGGCTCCCTGGGATGGGGTCATAACCTCCCTGGCTCCCTGGGATGGGGTCACAACCTCCCTGGCTCCCTGGGATGGGGTCATAACCCCCCTCTGGCACCCTGGGGTGGGGGGGATGCGGCCCAAAAGTTCCCTGGGGGGGGTAGGGGGGATGGGGGTCAAAGGTTCCCTGAGTCCCTCGGGGTGGGTGGGAGGGGGGTCACAACCCCTGGCACCCTCGGGGTGGGTGAGTGGGTGGGATGGGGGTCACTCCCTTCCCCCCGCGGGTGCTTGAGATGGGGGTCACTCCCCCCCTGGCACTCTGAGATTGGGGTCACCTCCCTCAGCACTCTTAGGGTGGGTGGGTAGGTGGGATGAGGGTCAAAAGTTCCCTGAGTCCCTCAGGGTGGGTGGGATGGGGGTCACAACCCCTGGCACCCTCGGGGTGGGTGGGTAGGTGGGTGGGATGGAGATCACAACTCCCCCCAGCACTCTGGGATGGGAGTCACTCCCTTCCCCCCCTGGCATCCTGGGATGAGGGTCACCCCCTCTGGCACCCTCAGGGTGGATGAGTAGGTGGGATGGGGGTCAAAACTTCCCTGGGTCCCTCAAGGTGGGTGGGTGGGATGGGGGTCACTCCCTTCTCCCCCTGGCACCCTGGGATGGGGGTCACCCCCTCTGGCACCCTGGGATGGGGATCACCCCCCGCAGCACCCCCAGGGCGGGTGGGGACCATGGGGTGGGTGCCAGCGCCGCGCTGCCCGCAGGGCCTGGCCAGCGAGGGCGAGGAGGAGGAGATGCCCGAGGAGGAAGAGGAGGAGGCGGCCCGGGAGGGGGGGCGGCTGCCGCTGCCCGAGCCGACGCCTCCCAAAAAACCCGAGGAGAGGAGCAAGAAACAGCAATGCAAGAGCCCGGCCGAGCCCGCGGGGGCGGGTACGGTGACACGGGGGGGGGGGGGGGGGTGGGTGGGGGTCCTCAGGGGGGTGACCCCGGGCTGTGGTGACGGCTCCTTGTGCTTCCCAGATCCCGGCGCTCCAGGGAAAAGACTGGAGACCAAGCCCCGGGTGCCCGTTCGCTACTGCACCCTGGGCACGCGGGACTCGGCCAGGTACGGGCACACGGGGACAACGCGGGGGTGGCACCGCCGGGCCCGGGATGGAAGGGGGAGGGGGGGTGACAGGAATGTGGCTGTTCCAGGAACCCCCAGACCCTGGTGGAGGTGACGTCCTTCGCTGCCATCAACAAATTCCAGCCCTTCAACGTGGCCATCTCCAGCAACGTCCTGCTGCTGCTGGTGCGTGTGCCCTCCCCGCACCGGGCACTCGGTGGCACTGGGGGCACCCTGCGGGGCGTCCCCCGTGTCCCCCTGGTTTTGGGATTTTGGGGCCGAGCCGCCGATTTTGAACCCTTTTCCCGCAGGATTTCCACAGCCACCTGACGCGCAGTGAGGTGGTGGGATACCTGGGCGGGCGCTGGGACACCAACACGCAGCGTAGGTGGCGGGGTGGGGGGGGGGGCAGGGGGGCCCTGGCGGGGGTTTGGGGGGGGTTCACCCACCCCTGTGCCCCCCCCTCGTCCCCCAGTGCTGACGGTGCTCCGAGCGTTCCCCTGCCGGACCCGCCTGGGAGACGCCGAGGCCGCGGGGGCCGTGGAGGAGGAGGTAAAACAGCCTGGGGAGGGGGCAGCAGGGAGGGCCCCCGGGATTCCAGAGGATTCCAGGGATCCCTCGGGCTCCCTGCGCCACCGGGGTGGGACAGACACGGATCCCATGGATCAGGGAGTGTGGGATGGGAGCCGGGAGCGGCAGGACTGGGATGGGCAGCACAGCCCCGGAGCTCGGCTGAGACCAAGGGATGGGCAAGAACCCACTTGGCTGGGAAGGGAAATCAGGGATTTGAGGAGAGAG
>NW_020885113.1:40675-41942 GCF_003945725.1 Corapipo altera
AAACCCAGGGCACAGGGGGGCATTGACCCCACAGGGAGGGTCAGTGGAGGCACAGGGGGGCATTGATCCCCCAAAAAGGGTCACTGGGGGCACAGGGGTGTGTTGCCCCCGAAAAAGGGTCACTGAGGGCACAGGGGGGCATTGATGCCCCAGAGAGGGTCACTGGGGGCACAGGGGTGCATTGCCCCCCAAAAAGGGTCATTGGGGGCACAGGGGTGTGTTGGCCCCCAAAAAGGGTCACTGAGGGCACAGGGGGGCATTGATCCCCCCAAAAGGGTCACTGGGGGCACAGGGATGCATTGCCCCCCAAAAAGGGTCGTTGGGGGCACAGGGGTGTGTTGCCCCCTGCCCCCGAAGGTTATTGGGGTTATGGGGTGCTTTGTCCCGCAAAAAAGGTCATTGGGGGCACAGGGGAGTGTTGGGCCCCCAAAAAGGGTCAGTGGGGGCACAGGGGTGCTTTGCCCCCCCCCAGGAAAGTCATTGGGGGCACAGGGGTGTGTTGGGCCCCCAAAAAGGGTTATTGGGGGCACAGGGGTGTGTTGCCTCCCAGAGAGGGTCACTGTGGGCACAGGGGGGCACAGGAAAGGCACGTGAGGACCAGGGGAGCTCCATCCATGGGGTGCTGAGGGATCCCTGGGAATGGGGAGGGAGGGACCTGCAGAGCCCTGGGGAGAGGAGCCACAACCTACACCCTGCTCTGCCCCACCCTGGGCACAACCCGGGCTGTGCCCTAACTCCTGCCCCCCCCAAATCACCCCCCAGCTCTGACCCACTCGGGGCATTTGGGGCAGGAAAAGCCTGAGGTCCAAAAAAAAAAACCCCAACCCCAAATCCTGGGCGGGAGGAGCAGCTTCTCCCTCTGGAGTGGGGCTGTGCAGGGAGGAGGGGGCTTGGAGCAGGATGGGACATCCCTGCTGTCCCTGCAGGGTGGGTAGGGGGGGATCAGAGCCCCAGGGATGGCTCAGAGCCCCTGGAAGGGCTCAGCATCCCTGGAATAGCTCAGAGCCCCTGGAATGGCTCAGAGCCCCTGGAAGGGCTCAGAACCCCAGGGATGGCTCAGAGCCCCAGGGATGGCTCAGAGCCCCTGGAATGGCTCAGCCCCCCAGGCTGGGCTCAGCCCCTGCCCTGCAGGGCTGGCTTAGTGTTTGTTGGGGGTCGTAGTGTTGCTGCTTCCCCTCCCCTGATCCCCCCGGGATCATCCTGCAGGGATGGGATCCATGGGGAGAGGGGGGTAGTGTTCAGTGGCCTTGGGGGTCTTGCCCCTCGG
>NW_020885113.1:41952-46876 GCF_003945725.1 Corapipo altera
CCCTGGTCTCCCACTGGGCTGTGCATTCCCAGGACACATCCCTGCATTCCCAGGATACATCTCTGCATTCCCAGGACACCTCCCTGCTCTCCCACCTGGCTCATCCAGGCGCTGGACCCGAAGGAAAGAGGAGAAAACCAAAAAAAACCTGGAGAAGGGAGAGAGGCCTGTGCCGGTGTGTGTGGGGGAGGATGAGCAAAGTACCGAAGTTCAAGCACCAGAAGGACAAAAAAAAAAAACAAACAACCCCAAAAAACCCCCGAAAAACACAGAAAACAACAACAACAAAAAAAAACAAACCCCAAATTCCCGAGGGGGGAAGGGAAGGGGCCGAGGGGACCCTTCTGGTTGTTCCCTGGTGGTGGCTGGAATGGCGGGAATGGCGGGAATGGCGGGGGGGGCTCACTGAGGTAGCGGCACCAGCACTTCCACGTAGTTGAGCGGGAAGAAGCCGGAGTGGCCGTGGATCATCCCCTCGTACCAGTTCTCGTCGATCTGGTTCGTCAGGGTGATGATGTCGCCCTCCTTGAAGCCCAGCTCGCCGTCGTTCTCCGGCTCGAAGTCGTACAGGGCTTTGCAGCAGGGCTGGTCCAGGGGGGCTGTGGGCACAGGGGTGGGCACAGGGGTGAGCGGGACCCCCAAACCCTCCTCTTTGGCACCCAGCACTCCTAAATCTGTTGGATTTCCCAGCGTGTCCCAGTGGAGTTTGTTGTAACAAGGGCGGCTTTGTTATTAAGGCATCCTTTGGATATCCTGGGTTTTAGCTCTTCCTTGGATGGAAAACTCCAATTCCAGCCTTGTTTTAGGGGCTGTGGGCACAGGGGTGGGCACAGGGGTCAGCAGGACACCCAAACCCTCCTCTCTGGTGTCCAGCACTCCTAAATGTGTTGGATTTCCCAGCCTGTCCCAAAGGGCAGCTTTGTTATTAAGGCATCCTTTGGAAGCGCTGGGATATCTCGGCTTTGAGCTCTTGCTTTGGTGGAAAACTCCAATTCCAGCCCTGTTTTAGGGGCTGTGGGTACAGGGCGGGGCACAAGGGTCAGTGGGACCCTCAAACCCTCCTCTTTGGTGCCCAAAACTTTTATATGTGCTGGATTTCCCAGCCTGTCCCACTGGAGGTTGTCGTAATGAGGGCGGTTTTGCTATTAAGGCATCCTTTGGATATCCTGGGTTTTAGCTCTTCCTTGGATGGAAAACTCCAATTCCAGCCTTGTTTTAGGGCCTGTGGGCACAGGGGTGGGCACAGGGGTGAGTGGGACCCCCAAACCCTCCTCTTTGGCACCAAACACTTTTAAATGTCTTAGATTTCCCAGCCTGTCCCAGTGGAGGTTGTCGTAACGAGGGTGGCTTTGTTACTAAGGCATCCTTTGGATATCCTGGATTTCCTTGCTTGGATGGAAAACCACGAGGGACAGGTTGGATGAGACTTGGAGCAACCTCGTCTGGTGGAAGGTGGGTGGAACTGGGTGGTCTTGAAGCTCCCTTCAACCCAAATCATTCCATGATTCCATGATTCCACAGCCAGGAACGACCCAGCTTGGCAAGAGCCCCTCCGGGCACCGAAAGCAGCAGCCAAGACAACTTCCCAAATCCCCAAATCCCCACATCCCTGCTCCAGGCTCCTCCTGCTCCAGCACCACGAGCCTTTCCCACCACCACAGCTCCAAGCTGGGATCCCAAAGGAATCCCAAAGAGATCCCAAAGCAGGACCCACAAACTCCACTGTGCTGAGGCTCTGCCTGCTCCCTCCAGCCTTCCCGGGAAAAACCCAGGCTGGGTGCTTGGAAAAACCTTTGAGAGGACTGATCCCTCCTGGAAAAGCATCGGGATGTGCCCATGTGACGGGAGCTGCTCCAGCCCCTCCGGGTGAGCCGGTTTTGGGGTGGGAAAATCCCGCTGGAGCGTGGCTGGGTTAGTCTAGGGTTTAAGTCAGGCTTAGCTCAGGCTCAGCACGGAGGGATGAGCAGCTCCAAGCTGGGAAGAGGAGGAAGAGGAAGAGGAGGAAGAGGAGGAGGAGGGATGGGAGAATTCCCACATCATGCAGCGCAGAGCAGGAAACTCACGGATACTCCTGACGGAGGCCCGGGAAGGTTTGTCCGACCGGAAAGAGGAGGAAGCTGCTTCCAAACAAAAAAGAGACATGCTTAAAAACCACGGGAATGGGGACAGGGAAAAGGCAGGGAGAGGGGTTGTTAGGAGAAATGGGGGGGGGGGGAGGTGGGGTTAGAGACCCGGGGGGGGGGGGGGGGGGGGGGGGGACGGAGGGAAGGAGGGAGGGATGCAGCGGGATGGAAGAGGGGAGGGGGGGAGAGATCCTTGGTTTTTCCTGCTTGGCACTGAGTGGGCACTTCCCAGGCTGGAGAAACCTCTGGAACATCCCCAGAGCCAACACAACAAAGGCTGTCCCGCCCCGAGAGCCGACAGCCTGATCCAGAGGCATTCCTGACGTTTTCCAGAGCCATCCTTCCCGGGCAAACGGAGCAGCTCCAGGGGCACAGGGGGGTGGGAGGGCCCAGCCCTGGCACAACCTCACCTGAGACTTTGGGGGTGGGGTTGCAGGAGAAGCCCCCGTTGGACTGGTCGCTCTCTCCGAAGTCGTAGCTCTCCCTGGGCTTGGGCTTGTATTCCCGCTTGGGGCGGGAGGAGGCCTCCCTCATCCTGGGAGAAGGGAAAAGAAGGGTGGACAAACTGAAATAAGGGATGGGATGCGATGGGATCGACGTGTTTTTCCTCCTCCTGGCTCCGGTTTTTGTGGAGAAGGATCTGCTCGACTCCCTGTGCCGGAGCCTTTGGAAGGTGGGTCTTCCCACCCTCGGAGGGAAGGGAATTGGAGGGAAGGGAATTCCAGGCTTTGCTGTGGAATGCTTGGGAATTCAGGCCAGCAGAGGACACTCGTGCTGTAGTTTGGAAGCTGAGGCTTGGCAGGATCCTCCTCCCAGCTCCTCCTCATTCCAAGCGGACACGTGGGATCCACCCACGGGATCCACCCACGGGATCCACTGGGTGTCTTCTCCCAGGAGGAGGGAGCAGATCCGGCCCTGCAGGGAATCCACCCGTCCTTCCCCAGCCCCAGTTTGGGTACGTGGTGGCTCAGGTGATGAGTTGTGCAAACCAGCTCATTCCCTGTTCCAACAGCTCCCCTGTGGATTTTGGCAGCTGACGGAGGGCAGGAATCCCGGGAGGGCAGGAATCTCGGGAGGGCAGGAATCCCGGGAGGGCAGGGCAAGACCAGGCAGCTCCAGGGGTGTTCCCACGTGCCAGACACCCACCTGCCTCCCAGCACCAGCTCACAGGGCTCAGAACCTCAGAGATGGGGTAGCATGGAGGGAATTCCAACCCTTTTCTATCCCTGCTAAGTTCAAATCCAGCCTCACCGGGAGCAGCACTTGGAGAAGGTCTGGATTCAAACTCCAGACGTGGCCAGGAACAGATTCCCTGGGAGGGTGGGGAGGGGCTGGGATGGAATTCCCAGAGAAGCTGTGGCTGCCCTATCCCTGGAAGTGTCCAAGGTCCCCTTCCAGGGCCTAAAGGTGCTCCAGGAGAGCTGGAAAAGGATGTAGGATAAGGGATGGAGGGACAGAACACAGGGAATGGCTTCAAAGTGAAAGAGGGGAAATTTAGATGGGATATTGGGAAGGAATTCCTGGTTGGGAGGGTGGGGAGGGGCTGGGATGGAATTCCCAGAGAAGCTGTGGCTGCCCCATCCCTGGGAGTGTCCAAGGCCAGTTTGGAGCCACCTGGGATAGTGGGAGGTGTCCCATGGCAGGGAGTGGAACTCCACGACCTTCACAGCCCCTTCCAACCGCCCCGGTTCCGGGATCCTGTGATTCCCAGGGAGTCTCCCGTGTTCCCAGACAGGCAGAGGGGAGGTTGGGGGTGCCCCTGGGACTCACCTGCGCTTGAGTTTCTCGGCCAGCTCGTCCAGGATCTGCACGGCCTGGCGGTGATAGTCCAGCTGGGCGTCCACCAGCGCCGAGAGCTGGCTCACCTGCTCGATCTGTGGGAACACCGGGGTGGGAATGGCTCTGACCCCTGGCACAGGAGGCACAGGACACCCCACACTGCCCCCAGGGCACAGGAGAGACAGGGCACGAGGAGAAGGTTTGGGATTTGGGGCACCGGAGGGGAGGAACCGGCTGAGGCTCGGCAGGATTTGGGACACTCCTGTCACTGCAGAGCTTGGGACACTCTGGACACTGCAGGATTTGGGACACTCTGGACACTGCAGGAATTGGGACACTCTGGACACTGCAGGGCTTGGGACACTCTGGACACTGCAGGAATTGGGACACTCCTGGCACTGCAGGGCTTGGGACATTCCTGTCACTGCAGGGTTTGGGACACTGCTGTCACTGCAGGATTTGGGACATTCCTGTCACTGCAGGGTTTGGGACACTGCTGTCACTGCAGGATTTGGGACACTCTGGACGCTGCAGGATTTGGGACACTCCTGTCCCTGCAGGGTATGGGACACTCCTGACATGGCAGGATTTGGGACACTCCTGTCACAGCAGGGCTTGGGACACTCTGGACACTGTAGGATTTGGGACACTCCTGTCACTGCAGGGTTTACCTGCTGTGAAATCCTGCCCAAACTCATCCCACCATGGAGAGGAGACTCCATCCAGTGAGACTCCTCCTTGGGAATTGGAGTTGACTACATCCATTGAGAGGAGACTCCTTGGGAATCAGAACTGATCCCTCCATGGAAAGGAGACTCCCTCCTCTGAGATTCCTTCTTGGGAATGAGAACTGACTCCTTCCACCCAGAGGAGACTCCATCCACTGAGATTCCTCCTTGGGAATTGGAGCTGACTCCTTCCACCCAGAGGAGACTCCTTGGGAATCAGAACTGACTCCTTCCATGGAAAGGAGACTCCCTCCACTGAGATTCCTCTTTGGGAATCAGAACTGATCCCTCCAC
>NW_020885113.1:46886-49624 GCF_003945725.1 Corapipo altera
TCCCTCCACTGAGATTCCTCTTTGGGAATCAGAACTGATCCCTCCACTGAGATTCCTCTTTGGGAATCAGAACTGATCCCTCCACTGTGGTTCCTCTTTGGGAATCACACCTGATCCCTCCACCCAGAGCAGACCTGCCTGGTCGAAGCCCCAGCCTCTCCTCTGCTGCTCCAGGAGCTGGCTCAGGACCAGGGGCTCCCAAAGGCCGGAGCAGCCCCGTGCCGGTCACTCAGCTCCGGGTTCGCACGGAGCCAAACCCCCGAGGAGCGCCAAGGAGTGTCCAGTTGGGGCCATCCTGGCGGGATCCCACCCCAGGAACACAGAACCCTGCTCACATCTGTCTCCAGCAGGTTGTGCATGCTGGTCTCTGCCACCTCCTTGGACTCCTCGAACTTCTCCATGGCCTGTCGGAGCTCCTCATCCGGGATCTTCCCCTGGCGCTTCTTCTTGTAGTCGAAGTCCAGGCGCCGCCCTTCCAGCTTCTTCAGGTGGTGCTGGGGATGGGATGGGATGAGCAGGGAAGCAGGAGGAGCTGGGAGCAGCCAGGCTCTCCTGGGAGCAGCTCCAGGCTGAGCTCCTTCACCTCCAAACCCTGATCCCAGAGTGTGCGCTCCCAGCACTCCCGTGGAATGGAGGAATGATTCCAGCCCCTTCCCACTGAGAGAAACGCTGCAGGAGTAGCCCCACAGTGGGGAAGGTGAAGAGCTGTCCTGCTGGGGATGGGATGGATGAGCAGGGAAGCAGGAGGAGCTGGGAGCAGCCAGGTTCTCCTGGGAGCAGCTCAGCTCCACTTCCAGGTTGAGCTCCTTTGCCTCCAAACCCTGATCCCAGAGCACCTGCTCCTGGCGCTCCCATGGAATAGGGGAATGATTCCAGCCCCTTCCCACTGAGAGAAACACTGCAGGAGCAGCCCCACAGTGGGGAAGGTGAAGAGCTGTCCTGCTAGGGACAGGATGGGATGAGCAGGGAAGCAGCAGGAGCTGGGAGAAGCCAGGCTCTCCTGGGAGCAGCTCCAGGTTGAGCTCCTTCACCTCCAAACCCTGATCCTGGAGCGCCCGCTCCCACCTCCACTCCAGGGGGTGATGGGGGAGTGATTCCAGTCCCTTCCCACTGAGGGAAACGCTGCAGGAGCAGCCCCACATTTGGGAAGGTGAAGAACTGTCCTGCTGGGATGAGCAGGGAAGCAGGAGGAGCTGGGAGCAGCCAGGCTCTCCTGGGAGCAGCTCAGCTCCATCTCCAGGCTGAGCTCCTTCACCTCCAAACCCTGATCCCAGAGCACCTGCTCCTGGTGCTCCCATGGAATAGGGGAATGATTCCAGCCCCTTCCCACTGAGGGAAACATTGCAGGAGCAGCCCCACAGTGGGGAAGGTGAAGAGCTGTCCTACTGGGGATGGGATGGATGAGCAGGGAAGCAGGAGGAGCTGGGAGCAGCCAGGCTCTCCTGGGAGCAGCTCAGCTCCATCTCCAGGCTGAGTTCCTTCATCTCCAAACCCCGATCCCGGAGCGCGTGCTCCCGGCGCTCCTATGGAATGGGGGAATGATTCCAGCCTCTTCCCACTGAGGGAAACACTGCAGGAGCAGCCCCACATTTGGGAAGGTCCCACAGCTGTCCTGCTGGGGATAGGATGGGATGAGCAGGGAAGCAGGAGGAACCAGGCTCTCCTGGGAGTAGCTCCAGGCTGAGCTCCTTCACCTCCAAACCCCGATCCTGGAGCGCCCGCTCCCGGCGCTCCCACCTCTGCTCCAGGGGGTGATGGGGGAGTGATTCCAGCCCCTTCCCACCGAGGGAAACACTGCAAGAGCAGCCCCACATTTGGGAAGGTCCCAGAGCTGTCCTGCTGCTTTTGGCTCCTTGGGAGCTCCAGGGATCTCTGGAGATCAGGAATGTGGCTCTGGGCGTTGCATTCCCGGGCTCTGAGGGCAGGAATGTTTTATCCTCATGGAACTGGGGGACAGAGGAGCACTGAGGTAGCAGTTGGGGGTTATGTTACCTGGGGCACCTGCTCCTGGAATTTTCACCACTGGGAGTGAAAATTCACTCAAGAGAGCTGCCTTGGGAATGAGGGGTTGGGATAGATCCCATTCCAAAGCCTGGCTGTGTTTTACATGGACCTGCACTCCAGAGTTCTGTGTCCCCCCGTGAGGCACCAAAGGGCTTTCCCGGGATGCTGAGGCCTGGAGGGGGGGATTGCTCAGGGCTTGAAGTCCAAACTGGGAGTTCCCAGCACAAGGAAGCGGATTCAGCAAGGCCAGAAGGTGTTTTGGGATGTTTTGGGAACCATTCCAAGCTGCATCCAGCCTGCTCAGGAGCAGCACGAGGGAGAAAACACCCAGCGCAGGGAATTCCTGCCAGCCCTTGGATCCCACCTTGGAAAGCAGAGAGAGGAGGAGGAGGAGGGGGAAAAATCCCCCCCTGGAGGTGGGATTTACCTGGATCTCCTTCAGGTCTTTGTCACAGAGGTTCTGCAGGGGATCAATAAAGTTCTGTTTGACTTCGATGTCCAGGGAATCCTTCACCTCAGCCAGGCGCTTCATGGACTCACCCGCGTCCAGCAGAGCGTCGCCTTCCCGGGAAAACAGGGAGACAGGGAAAACAGGGAGGGAGGGAGAGGAGGGAGGGATGGGAGAGGAAGGAGGGAGGGAGGAGAAGGAAAGAAGAGAGAGGAGGGAGGTAACAGAGAGGAAGGAAGGATGGGAGAGGAAGAGGGGAGGGAGAGGAAAGAAGGATGGGGGAGGA
>NW_020885113.1:49634-55324 GCF_003945725.1 Corapipo altera
GGGAAGGGAGAAGGAGGGAAGGGAGAGGAAGGAGGAAAGGGAGGGAAGGAGGGATGGGAGAAGGAGGGAAGGGAGAGGAAGGAAGGGAGAGGAATGAGAGAAGGGAGAAGAAGGAGGAAAGGGACAGGAAGGAGGGGAGGGAGAGGAAGGAGAGGAAGTAGGGGAGGGAGAGGAAGGAGTTAAGCAGAGCCTGAAAGCAGGGGTTGCCTTTGTGTGTGAGGGAATCACAATCCCAGCCTGGTTTGGGTTGGAAAGGACCTTAAAGCTCCTCCAGTCCCAGGGGCAGGGACACCTCCCACACCTCCCACCAGCCCAGGGTGCTCCAAACCCTGTCCAACCAACTCTGCCCCCCATCCAACCTCCCACATTCCCTCTGGAATTCCCAACCCCCCAGCCTGGCACGGGGCTGGATCCACACGGGGACACTTCCCTGCTTCACTTCTCCCCCTCTGAAAAGCTGGAACAGCCTCTCCCAGCCCTGCAGATGCAGGGAGAGTTTTCCAAAAGCAGGATTTGGAGCTGCTGAGCTGCTCATTGGCCTCTCTGCTCTTGGCCAGGAGAGCCTTGGGCTGATCCAGCTTTTTTTTCCTGGCCATGGGAAGCCCTGGAGTTGCTCTGACCAACTTTTTTTTTCAGCTGCTGGCAGCAAACCCTGCAGCCTCTCAACCAACCTGAGCCCTTCTCCCCTCTGAACCACAATCCCACTTTTTCTTTTTTTTTGAGGAATTAATTTATTCCTTTTGGATTCTCCCAAGTACCATTTTTAGTTTAACTTCAAGTTCCAAGCTCTGCAGCCAAGGAAAAGCTGGACAAACACACAGTTAAGAGAGAGTCTTCTCTTGCCTAGGACCAGAAACCAGCAGAGATTTCACACTAAACATTCCACAAAATTAAGATATGTGAGAAGGAAACACAGTCACAGCCAGTGTAACACAGGGATATTCCTACTGATGGAAATATTTCAGTCAATAATTCGCTTTTTCCATAGCTTTGATCATTTTTTTCCAGCCCAAATGGTTCCTCTTTGTCCTTGATTTAAATAAATACCTGCCTTGGCAGCAAAAACCACCTTTATATATAAATACTCCCTTTTAGGGAGGGATCCTAAAGCTCCCCCAGTCCCACCTTCCACCAGCCCAGGTTGCTCCAAGCTGCTCCAACCTGGCTTTGGACACTTCCAGGGCTCAAAGTCACTCATGGAAAACTCTAATTCCCTCTTTTCCAAGGCTCCTGCCATTGCCACTCTCAGTGGTGGCTTTTGATTGCAGATTGACCATCTGCAGGTTAATTAATTAATTTAATTCCTGGGCAGCTTTGGCAAATCAACCATTCCAGCAGCACAGGAGTGAGACAGGGGGTGAAGTGAAAACACCTCTGGAAAAATAAATCCAGCAGGAGAGTTATTCCAGCTGGGATAACTCAAGATAACCTGGAAGGGGAGGGAGGGAGATCTGAGGGAGGTCTGAGGGCTCCTTTGGTGAGGAAATGGGGGTGGGTTTGTCCTCCTAAAAGCTCTCCCACAAGCCAGGACTGATGCAGGGCTTGGAGAGGATCTCTTAGAGAGAGATGACACCAAGCTGGGGGGCAGTGTCCATCAGCTGGAAGGTAGGAGGGCTCTGCAGAGGGACCTGGACAGGCTGGATCCATGGGCTGGTTCCAAGGGGATGAGGTTCAACCAGGCCAAGGGCCGGGTCCTGCACTTTGGCCACAACAACCCCCGGCAGCTCCAGGCTGGGACAGAGGGGCTGGAGAGCAGCCAGGCAGGAAGGGAGCTGGGAGTGGGGATGGACAGGGAGCTGAACAGGAGCCAGAGTGTGCCCAGGTGGCCAAGAAGGCCAATGGGTCCTGGCCTGGCTCAGGAACAGTGTGGCCAACAGATCCAGGGAAGTGATTCTTGCCCTGGACTCAGCACTGGTGAGGCCACCCCTGGAGTGCTGTGTCCAGTTCTGGGCCCTCAGCTCAGGAAGGACATTGAGGGGCTGGAGCAGGTCCAGAGGAGAGCAACGAGGCTGGGGAAGGGACTGGAGCACAAGTCCCGTGAGGAGAGGCTGAGGGAGCTGGGGCTGTTCAGCCTGGAGAAGAGGAGGCTCAGGGGAGACCTCCTCACTCTCTGCAACTCCCTGACAGGAGGGGGGAGCCGGGGGGGGGTTGGTCTCTTTTCCCAGGCAACCATCAGCAAGACAAGAGGGCTCGGTCTGAAGCTGTGCCAGGGGAGGTTTAGGTTGGAGATTAGGAAGAATTTCTTTGCAGAGAGGGTGCTCAGCCATTGGAATGGGCTGCCCAGGGAAGTGGGGGATTCTCCATCCCTGGAGGTTTTTAAGCTGAGACTGGATGTGGCATCAGTGCCACGGGCTGGGAACCACAGCGGGGTTGGATCAAGGGTTGGACTGATGATCTCAGAGGTCCCTTCCAACCCAGCTGATTCTGTGATTCTCCAGAATCCTTTGACATTGCCAAAAAAGCAGCCAGAGGTTTTTAATTCCCCCCATCCAAGGCAGCTCCTCCCCGAGCTGGGAGCAGCAGCTGGGATGTCTGAGGGGATTAGAACTGAGGTCACTCCCCCTCCTCCTCCTCCCCTCCCAGGCACACGTGGCCATGGAAAAGAGCCACAGGGAAAGATTCCTTGGCTCCAGCCCCTGGGAGGAGTCACGGGATGGTTTGGAATGGGTTGGAATGGCTTGGAAGGGATCCCAAAAAAATCCCGCTGGGATCTGTTCCCACGTCGTTGTTCAGGTTAGAAAGGGGTGGTTTTGTGGTTTTTTGGGTTTTTTTAGTGTCCAAATTTATCTCAGGGTTTAATAAGAAAGGACTAAGAGGTGGTTTTGCCAGGGATTGGGATCCAGGATATCTGGGATTGGAGAATAATAGAATGGTTTGGGTTGAAAGGGACTTTAAAGCCCATCCAGTTCCACCCCCTGCCAAGGGCAGGGACACCTCTCACTATCCCAGGTTGCTCCAACCTGGCCTTGGACACTTTCAGGGATGGGGCAGCCACAGCTTCTCTGGGAATTCCATCCCAGCCCCTCCCCACCCTCACAGCCAGGAATTCCTTCCCAATATCCCATCTAAATTCCCCTCTTTCACTTTGAAGCCATTCCCTGTGTCCTGTCCCTCCAGCCCTCATCCCAAATCCCTCTCCAGCTCTCTTGGAGCCCCTTTAGGCCCTGGAAGGGGCTCTCAGGTCTCTCCAGAGCCTTCCCTTCTCCTTGGACACTCCCAGGGATGGGGCAGCCACAGCTTCTCTGGGAATTCCATCTCAGCCCCTCCCCACCCTCCCAGCCAGGAATTCCTTCCCAATATCCCACCTAACCCTGCCCTCTTTCAGTTTGACTCTCCCACCCCTTCCCTGCCACCCTGGAAACCTCTGGAAATCTCTGCACCTCTTTGAAGAGATTCCTTTAAGGGATTCCTTTAAGAGATTCTTTTAAGGGATTCTTTTAAGGGATTCTTTCAAGGGATTCTTTCAAGGGATTCTTTGAAGGGATTCCTTTAAGAGATTCTTTTAAGAGACTCTTTTAAGAGATTCTTTTAAGGAAATCTTTTTAGAGATTCCTTTAAGAGATTCCTTTAAGAGATTATTTTAAGGAATTCTTTTAAGTGATTCCTTTAAGGGATTCTTTTAAGGGATTCTTTTAAGGGATTCTTTCAAGGGATTCTTTCAAGGGATTCTTTGAAGAGATTCCTTTAAGGGATTCTTTTAAGAGATTCTTTGAAGGAATTCTTTGAAGGGATTCTTTGAAGGGATTCCTTTAAGAGATTCCTTTAAGAAATTCCTTTAAGAAATTCCTTTAAGAAATTCCTTTAAGGAATTCTTTCAAGAGACCCTTTTAGGCTCCCCCTGCCCTTTGGTGTCACAAAAAGGTTCCACAAACCCTCCCAGAGCTCCCCCTGCTCCAGCCCCCGATCCCATGGGCCACTCACCGAAGTTGGAATCCTCTCCCAGCTCTTTTCCATACCGGATCATGCTCTCCCCCAGCAGCCCCTCAGACTGGGGGTATCCGGGATTCTTCACCTGCCCCCGGATCTTGGACATGGTGTTGAGCATGGTCAGCTTGGCCCTGGAAGCTGCCACACAAACAGCCAAGGTTGGCTGGGCTGGAATATTCCAGAACATCTCAGAACATCCCAGCCTCAGACAACCCCCCTACACTGCTCCTCCCAGTGGGAAGGAGGGCTGGGATTGCACCTCCAGCATTCCCAGGACACACTCAGGGCTCCCTTAAGCCAAGCTGGATGCAAGCAAGGGATGGATTCCTTCCTGGATGCAAGCAATGGATGGATTCCCTCCTCTCTCCCTCTTCCTTCTCCCTTCTCTTTCCCTTCTCCTTCCTTTCCTCTCCTTCTCTTTTCCCTTCCCTTCCCTTCCCTTCCCTTCCCTTCCCTTCCCTTCCCCTTCCCTTCCCCTCCCCTCCCCTCCCCTTCCCCCTCCCCTTCCCCTTCCCCTCCCCTTCCCTTCCCAAACCTTCCCTTATCTTCCCAAACCTTCTCTTCCCTTTTTCCTTCCCTTTCCTTTTTCTTTCCCTTTTTCCTTTCCTTCCCTTTCTCTCTTTCCCTTTCCTTTTCCTTTTCCCTTTCCCTTTCCTTTTCTCTCTTTCCCTTTCCCTCTCCTCTCCTGGGACCTGCCAGGAGCTGCAGCCAACTGGGAAGGGGGAGGTTTTGTGCTGGTTTTTTTCCCAAGCCAAGCAGCTCCATGGTCTCCACCTCCCAGCAACATCCCTGGCTGTGGAAAAGAGCAATTCCTTTTCCAAGACACGAGGCAAAAATAGTTCTCCCTGCAGAAAGGCCAAAGGAGTTTCCCCAGCCCTTCCCAGAGCCCCTGGAGCAGCTGCTGGGAATGAGGGAACACTGCAGGCTCCAAAATTCCCTTTCCCAGCCCAGAAACAGCACTTTTGGCTGCACATTCCAAGGAAAAAAATGGGGTCTGAGGCAGGAGATGTGTCTGTGTTGGATCCCAGAAGGGCTGACAGCACCCCTGGAGCTCCCCTGATCCCAGTGTGGGCTGGGGAATGGGAAGGATGTCCCTGGTGTGTCCCTGGTGTGTCCCTGTTTCCCTGGAAAGCTGGAGCAGAGGGAAGGGCCCTCACCTGGGTTGGGCTGCAGGTACTCGATGGTCCTGGTGAGCACCTCTGTGACAGCTTTGCTGGTCAGATCCACCTTCTGTGGGGAACAGGAGACAAGGGGGGAGTCAGCTCAGGGCTCCAGGGACATCCCAGAGGGATTATCCAGGGATTTGAGAGGTTCCCTCCTCACCTTTTCCATCTCCTTGAAGTCATCGTCGAGCTTGGTCCCCTCGGCCCCTCCGACCTTCTCGCTGACCAGCTGTGGGAACAGAGCACAGGGGAGGATCTCAACCCCTCAGATCCCAGGGGATCATTCCCTGGGACACACACAGGGAACAGGGACGGGCCAGACAGCACCTGGGAGAGGAAGGAACATCCCGGAACATCCCGGCCTCAGACCAACCCCCACAGTGCTCCCGGTGGGAAGGAGGGCTGGGACTGCACCTCCAGCATTCCCAGGACACACTCAGAGCTCCCTTAAACCAAGCTGGATGCAAGCAAGGAATGGATTCCTTCCTGGATGCAAGCAATGGATGGATTCCTTTCCTTCTCCCTTCTCTTCCCTTTCCCTTTCCCTTTCCTTCCCTTCCCTTCCCAAACCTTTCCTTTTTCCTTTTTCCTTTTTCCTTT
>NW_020885113.1:60324-61060 GCF_003945725.1 Corapipo altera
AAGGAAAGGAAAGGAAAGGAAAGGAAAGGAAAGGAAAGGAAAGGAAAAAGACCCCCCCTGGATCCCCCCTCCTGTCAGGGAGCTGTAAAGAGCAATTTGGGATTATTTTGCCCCAAATGGCAGCAATATTCCCCCCCAGCCCCTGGAGTGGGGTGGGAAAGGCTCTGGCTCCCAAAACTCTCCGGAGGCGTTGCCAGGATTCCTCCTGTTTGTCCCCAAAGCTCCGGAGCCGGAGGAACAATCAGGGTTTGTTTACTTGGAACATCAAATATTTGATTTTATCAAGGTTTTCCTCCTCTGGAACACTCCTGCTCCCGAGGGATTCCCTGTGGGAATATGGGTTTTTGGGAGGAAGAGGGGGAGGGATCCTTCATCCAGGTCCAAAAGGACGTGGAGACACCAGGGCAGCCAGGATTCCAAGGGGAAGGGATGGGAAGGGGAGAAAGGAGAAAGGGGGTAAAGAGGGAAAAGAGAGGGAGAAGGGGAAAGAGAAGGAAAAAAGAGGGGGAAAGGAGAGGGAAAAGAGGGGAAGAGAGGGAAAAGAAAGGGAAAGGAGAGGGGAAAGAGACGGAAAAGGAGGAAGGAGAGGGAAAAGGGGGAAGGAGAGGGAAAAGGGAAGGAAAGAAGAGGGAAAAGAGAGGGAAAGGAGAGGGAAAAGGAGGAAGGAGAGGGAAAAGAGAGGGAAAAGGGAGGGGAAAAGAGAGGGAAAGAGAGGGAGAAGGGGGAAGGAGAGACA
>NW_020885113.1:61070-64144 GCF_003945725.1 Corapipo altera
AGGAGAGGGAAAAGAGAGGGAAAAGTGAGGGGAAAAGAGAGGGAAAGGAGAGGGGAAAGAGAGGGAAAAGGGAGAAGGAGAGGGAAAAGAGAGGGAAAAGATCCCCAAAATCACGAGAAAGGGGGATGTGAGGGTTTGGAATCCCCTCCCAAACACCACGAGGAGCAGTTTGGGAAAAGCAGGTTCACCAGGATCTCCCGGATCCGTGGGATGCTCCATAAAACCTAACTAAAGGCCTCACCCCCAGGCCTGACTCCCTGGAATTCCAGCTGATCCCAGAGCTGCAATTCCAGGAAGCCAAAGGGATAATTTTCCCTGATGTGCTCTGAGGGGTGGGGGGTGGGGGGGGTGTTAAGCTCCAAAATAAACAGGGCAGGAATGGTTTTAGTCACCCAGTTCCCAAAAAAACTCCTGGATAAACAGCTGCAGCACCTGGGAAAAGCCTGGAAAACCGGGAAAACTGGAAAGGTTCCTGGCAGAACCAGCTCGTCCCGGGAGAGGATCCTCAGGGATCTGAGGGCTGAGGTGCTCATTAAATTAACCCATTACAAGTTAATTGTCCTGGTGGCATCCTGGGAAACCAGGGCAAGGGGCTGGGAATGGCTGGAGCTGTGCCAGGAATGTTGGGATGGATCTCAGGGAAAGGTTGGAAAAGAGGATGGTGGGTGGGCACTGACCAGGCTCCCCATGGAATGGTTATTCCCCAAGGCTGCCAGAGCTCCAGGAGGGTTTGGATGATCCTCTGAGGGATTGTTGATGATCCCTGAGGGTCCCTTCCCACTCAGGATATTCCAGGATTCTCTGAATAAATCCAGGATTCTCTGAATAAATCCAGTCTCCAACTCTGTCTTATCCATATCCCCTTCTCCAGGAATTGTGCTTTACCCTGTAGGATCCCTGATAAATTCCAGCTGCTCTGAAATCCTTCCCTGCTCCATGTCACCTATTTTTCCATGGAAATCCATGGAGCTGTGCCAGGGGAGGGTTGGGATGGATCTCAGGGAAAGGTTCTTCCTCCCCAGAGGGTGGTGGGTACTGACCAGGCTCCCCATGGAATGGTTATTCCCCAAGGCTGCCAGAACTCCAGGAGGGCTTGGATGATCCTCTGAGGGATTGTTGGGGTGTCCTGATGATCCCTGGGGGTCTTTTCCCTCTCAAGATATTCCAGGATTCTACAGAAATCCTGCTGCATTGTTGCTGTGGATGTTTCTGTGTTTGTAGGGGACAAATGAAGCCCCAACTCCTTAAATAAAGAGGGGCAGGGGGTGGAGAAGAACAAAGGAAAACCCTGGGGAACGTGTCCAGAACTCTTGGACAACACTCTGAGGGACAGGGGGGGATTGTTGGGATGTCCTGATGATCCCTGGGGGTCCCTTCCCACTCAGGATATTCCAGGATTCTCTGAATAAATCCAGTCTCCAACTCTGTCTTATCCATTCCTCTCCCACTTGCTTTTGTCAATCCAGGAATTGTGCTTTAGCCTGTGGGATCCCTGATAAAATTCCAGCTGCTCTGAAATCCTTCCCTGCTCCGAGTCCCCCATTTTTCCATGGAAATGCCCCTCCATCTCCCCCAGCTTTGAGGGGCAGGGGGTGGAGAAGAACGAAGGAAAACCCTGGGGAACGTGTCCAGAACTCTTGGACAACGCTCCGAGGGACGGGGGGGGGGATTGTTGGGTTGTCCTGGGGTTGGTTTTGGAGGATCAGCTCCACAGATCCCGCTGTGTCCCGACTCCTTGGAGGCTCCAGAGCCTATTTTTCCACCTGCTGGAAACTGGGAGCCCTCCCAGCTCCGGGAATGTCGCTCCAGAGGCAGCAGAGCCCGTGGGAGAGGCGAGGCGGGCACGCCCTGGGCACACACCGATCCCGGCCACTCCTGACCTACTTCAGGGAGGGAAAACCAGATCCAAGGGTTTCCTTGTGCTGAACAGGGCAGGGATAATCATCTCCAGCTCCTAGGGAAGAGGGAGGAACATTCCCAGCTCCCAGATTGGGGTTGGAGGCATTCCATGGTCCCAAGAGGGACTGGGGGCACCTTGAGGGGGATGAAGGTGATTCTGTCACCCCCAGAGCTGCCATTCCAAAGGGAGAAGTCCAAGTCCTTCATTCCAAAGGGGAAGGACTTTCCAGACTGTCAGGAGCAGGGATACAAGGAGCAGGTGGAGGGGACTCCATCCCAACACTTCCCACATGGGACAGGACCAGGAGAAGGGTTTGAACTGAAACAGGAGAGATTTAGGTGGGATGGGAGGAGGAAATTCCTGCCTGGAAGGGTGGGAACGTCCGGAGGTTTCCCAGGGAAACTGTGGCTGCCCCATCCCTGGAAGTGTCCAAGGCCAGGCTGGAGAAGAGAAGGTTCCAGGGAGACCTGAGAGGGCCTGAAGGGGCTCCAGCAGAGCTGGGGAGGGATTTGGGATGAGGGTTGGAGGGACAGGACACAAGGAATGGCTTCAAACTGGAATTTAAGTGGGATATTGGGAAGGAATTCTTGGCTGGGAAGGTGGGGAGGCCCTGGCACAGGTTATTCCATGGCTGCCCCATCCCTGGGAGTGTCCAAGGCCAGGTTGGAGCACCCTGGGATGGTGGGAGGTGTCCCAGTCCTTGGCAGGGGGTGGGATGGGATGAGCTTTAAGGTCCTTCCCAACCCAACTCAGTCTGGGATTCTGGGATTCTGGGATTCCTCCTTTCCTTGGCTGCAGGACCACGCTGAAATCCGGGTTGTGATCCCTCCCTGCTCATCCCGGGCATCTCCAAGGTCATTTTTCCAGCAGGACACACCCAGTGCAGACCCTGCCCCAAGGAACAGCTCCCGGGACATTTTCCCTCTGTTATCCCACCCTCAACCTTCTCCTGAAATTCCTATCCCACATTTTTGGATTCCTATCCCACGTTGGATCCTGGCCAAGCCTTGCACCCCAAGGACCAGCCCTGTGCTTCCATGAGGTTGGAAAAATCCATGGAAAGGCACGACCCTGCCTCAATAAACTGCTCACGGGAGCATTTTCCCTGTTATCCCACTCTCAATCTCCTCCTGAAATTCCTATCCCACATTTTTCCCACTCCAACAGTTCATGG
>NW_020885113.1:64154-65689 GCF_003945725.1 Corapipo altera
CCCACATTTTTCCCACTCCAACAGTTCATGGAGAGGGCCAGTCCTGGCCAAGCACCCAAGCACCAGCCCTGTGCTTCCATGGAGCTGGAAAAGACTCATGGAATAAACAGCTCACAGGAGCATTTTCCCTGTTATCCATCTCCCAATCTCCTCCTGCAATTCCTATCCCACATTTTTGGATTCCTTATCCCACGTCAGATCCTGGCCAAGCCTTGCACCCAAGCTGGGTTATCCCTGTGCTTCCATGAGGTTTGGAAAAGGCTCTTTCCAGGTCCCCTGAGAGCTGCTCCGCTGCCTCCAGAGGACACGTGTCCCGGGAAAACGTGTCCTGGGAAAACGTGTCCCGGGAAAACGTGTCCTGGGAAAACGTGTCTCCGGAGCGCCGGGAGCTTCCACCCCCTCACCATCTGACACAGGGATCCCTCCCCCCGGCAGCTCCACAGGAATCCTGGGATTTGCAGCAGGAAGGTCGGCCCACAGGGAGAAAAGGCTCCTTCCCTTCGCTCCTCCGAAGGCTTCCCGGTGACCCCGGGCTGTAACCTTATCCCATGGAACATTATCCCATGGAACATTATCCCATGGAACATTATCCCACGGAACATTATCCCATGGAAACGGCCGGGAAGGAGCAAACAGGGATCTTTTCCAGGAGCCTCCTCCTCCTCCTCCTGGGGTGACTCATCCCTATCCAGCAGATGGGCCTGGGGGGAACGAGGACAGCGGGAATTAAAGGAAAAGCCAGGGCATGGATGCTCCCTCCCTGCCTCGGGAATTCTGCCCCGGCCTCGGCTGCGGCGGGACAATGTTCTGGGATTCTGGGATTCTGGGATTCTGGGATTGTGGGATTCCTCACATCCCTTTGTGGGCAAAGCAGGGGAGGAGGAGGAGCAGCACTTGGAGCTCTGGGATCCCAACATCCTGTCCTGGACATTCCACTGCTCACCTGATGCTCCACTGCTTCGGGAATTCCTCCTGCTTCGGGAATTCCTCCTGCTTCAGGAATTCCTCCTGCTTCAGGAATTCCTCCTGCTTCGGGAATTCCTCCTGCTTTGGGAATTCCTCCTTTCCTTGGTTGAAATCCCAGTTGTGATCCCTCCCTGCTCAACCTGGGCCATCTTCAAGCTCATTTTTCCAGCTTTCCATCCACGGGGAAAGCCTTGGAATGCTCGGGTTAGAGGGATGGGGGAATTTGCATCCCGTTATCCCAACAGCCATTTGCATCCTGGTTTTTTCCTGAACCAAACAAGAATTCCCTCCCTGCTTCGGGAATTGTGCCTTTCCTTGGCTGCAGCAGGACAATGTTCTGGGATTCTGGGATTCTGGGATCCCTCACATCCCTTTCTGGGCAAAGCAGAGGAGGAGGAGGAGCAGCACTTGGAGCTCTGAGATCCCAAAGTCCTGTCCTGGATGGGAGCTCCTGGACACTCCACTGCCTTGGGAATTCCTCCTGCTTCGGGAATTCCTCCTGCTTTGAGAATTCCTTCTGCCTTGGGAATTCCTCCTGCTTTGGGAATTCCTCCTTTCCTTGGTTGAAA
>NW_020885113.1:65699-69065 GCF_003945725.1 Corapipo altera
CCATCCACAGGGAGAGCCTTGGAATGCTTTTGTTAGAGGGATGGGGGGGGGAGGAATTTGCATCCCATTATCCCAACATAATGCACATCCCATTTGTATCCTGTTTTTTTTCCTGAACCAAACAAGACACAGTTTCTATCCAGCTGGAGGGGGGGAAAATCCTGGAATTGGCTCAAGGAAAAAGCAGCAGCTCCACGATTCCTCCTCCCCCACTTCCAGCGACCTCAGCAATCCCGAGGAAATTCCCTGAACCCAGGGAAAACGTGGAATATTTGCCTTGCCTCCAGACTTCCTTGCCCAGCCTCCCCACGTCCCATCCCTGTGAATCACAGCCTGGCTTTTCCAAAGCTTTTCCAAAGCTGCTCAGCCATCATTCCCGGGCGGCTCCACCCGGCCCTGGTGGATCCAGGGGGAGAAAAGCAGGAATTCCACAGCTCTGGAGACTTGGAGCTGCTCCTCGGGCGGGATATCCAAGTGCAAAGTGCTCCAAGTGCCTCCCTAAGAACTCCAAGCCTGGATTTTTCCCACTGCAAAGCTCTGGGAAGAGCATCCAGCAGTGCCAGCCCTGCCCAGGGAGGATCAGCCCACACGGGGCTGGGGTTTTTTCCAGGGGAAAAAGCGGAAAAGGAAGGGAAAAGACACCTGGATACCCCTGAGGAAAACACCAGGGATGCAAAAAAGCAGGATTTGGGATTTCTGCTCCCACTGAAAAGCAGGAGAGAGGAAGAAACAGCTCCCTGGGGTGCAGGGCTCCGTGTGGGATCAGCCAGAGGGAAGTCTGGGAGAGCAGGAACCTGGAGACTGTCCAAGGGCTGGGATGGACATGGAAAAACCTCTGGATCTGCAGGATGATGGGAGCGAGGCAAGGCTGCTCCTCGGGACACAGAGCTGTGGGATACAGGGAGATGGTGGGATGTGGAGAGAGGGTGGGACAGGGAGAACTGTGGGATATGGAGAAACAATGGGATATGGAGAATTGGTGGGATACAGAGAACTGTGGGACAGGGAGAAATGATGGGATACAGAGAAATGTGGGACAGGGAGAAATGATGATATAGGGAGAAATGATGGGATACAGAGAACTGTGGGACATGGATGGGACATGGAGAGCTGTGGAACATGGAGAAATGATGGGATACAGAGAGCTGTGGGACAGGGAGAATTGTGGGATACAGAGAACTGTGGGATATGGAGAATTGGTGTGACATGGAAAGCTGTGGGACATGGATGGGACATGGAGAGATGGTGGGATACAGAGAACTGTGGGACAGGGAGAGCTGTGGGACATGGAGAGTTGGTGGGACATGGAGAAACGATGGGATATGGAGAGTTGGTGGGAGACAAAGAATTGTGGGACATGGATGGGACATGGAGAGCTGTGGACATTGAGAAATGATGGGACACGGAGAGATGGGACAGGGAGAACTGTGGGATACAGAGAAGTGTGGACGTGGAGAGATGGTGGGACATGGAAAGCTGTGGATATGGAGAAATGATGGGATATGGAGAATTGGTGGGATAGGGAGAGATGATGGGACAGGCTGAGCTGTGGGACATGGATGGGACATGGAGAAATGATGGGATACAGAGAGCTGTGGGACATGGAGAAGTGATGGGATGTGGAGAAATGATGGGATACAGAGAACTGTGGACATGGAGAAACGATGGGACACGGAGAGATGTGGGACAGGGTGAGCTGTGGGACAGGGAGAAGTGATGGGACAGGGAGAAGTGATGGGACAGGGAGAGTTGGTGGGAGACAGAACTGTGGGACAGGGAGAAATGTGGGACATGGATGGGACATGGAGAAATGATGAGATACAGAGAGATGTGGACATGGAGAAATGATGGGACATGGAGAGTTGGTGGGACGTGGAAAGCTGTGGGACATGGAGAAATGATGGGATAGAGAGAACTGTGGACATGGAGAAATGATGGGACATGGAGAGATGTGGGACAGGGTGAGCTGTGGGATATGGAGAGATGTGGAACATGGAGAGATGGTGGGACAGGGACAGCTGTGGGATATGGAGAGATGTGGACATGGAGAAATGATGGGATAGAGAGAACTGTGGACATGAAGAAATGATGGGACATGGAGAGATGGTGGGAGAGGGACAGCTGTGGGATATGGAGAGATGTGGACATGGAGAAGTGATGGGACATGGAGAGATGGTGGGAGAGGGTGAGCTGTGGGGACATGGAGAGATGTGGAACATGGAGAAGTGATGGGACATGGACAGTTAGTGGGACATGGAGAGATGGTGGGACAGGGACAGCTGTGGGACATGGAGAAATGATGGGATACAGAGAACTGTGGAATATGGAGAATTGATGGGACATGGAGAGATGGTGGGAGAGGGAGAAATGATGGGATACAGAGAACTGCAGGAGAGGGAGAGCTGTGGGATACAGAGAGCTGTGGGACATGGAGAGATGGTGGGACATGGATGGGACATGGACAGTTGGTGGGACATGGAGAAATGATGGGATACAGAGAGATGTGGGACAGGGAGAGCTGTGGGACACGGAGACCCTGAAACCCTCATTCCTGGCCACATTCTCTCCAGGATGGCAGAGGGATAACGAGCTCGGGAAGGGCCCAGCTGAGTCCCTGCAGCTCCAGAGCCATCAGGGGACACGGGATGAGCTCCAGCTCCAGCCAAGGGAAGGCAAAGCCCTGTTCCAGGCCGGGATGGACCCCCTGGACATGGAGAGCGCCGGCCAAGGAAAGGCTCCGGACGGAGCCGGCGCTGCCTCCGGGTACACAAACATCAAAGGGGGACACAGATCCTCGGGAACACTGTAAACAGCCCTTTTCCTGGTGGATTTGAATAGTAGGAAAAGCCCCCGGGGCTCTTAGGGCACGGCACAGCGGCCTAAGGGAAGGGAGAGCGGGAATGAGCGATCCCAGCATCCCTAAGGATCAAACTGTGGGATCAAACTCCTGCCTCGGTTCCTCCCCGGGGTCCTTCCCAACATCCAGGCCCTCTGCAACATTCCCAGCCGGTCCCAGATCCGGGTTTTCCACTCTGGAATGGTTTAGAGGGGATCAAACCCCTCCCAGAGCTCCCTTCCCGCCCCGCGGGCTCGGAGGGAAAATTAAAGGGATTTCTAGGGAATGGAGGGGAATTTATGGGATTGATTTGTGGAGTTTATGGGAATTGAGAGAAATTTATGGGATTCATTTGTGGGGTTTATGGGAACAGAGAGAAATTTCTGGGATTCATTTCTGGAATATCTGGAAATGGAGAGGAATTTCTGGGATTTATAGGAATGGAGGGAAATTTATGGGATTTATAGGAATGGAGGGAAATTTATGGGATTAATTTGTGGGATTTATGGGAATGGAGAGAAATTGATGGG
>NW_020885113.1:69075-70480 GCF_003945725.1 Corapipo altera
ATTAATTTGTGGGATTTATGGGAATGGAGAGAAATTGATGGGATTTACAGGAATGGAGGGAAATTTATGGATTTTATAGGAATGGAGGAATTAATTAATGGAATTTATGGAAACAGAGAAATTTCTGGGATTTATAGGAATGGAGGAAAAGTTATGGGATTCATTTCTGGAATTTATGGAAAGGGAGAGAAATGTCTGGGATTTATAGGAATGGAGGGAAATTTACGGGATTAATTTGTGGGATTTATGGAAATGGAAGGAAATTTATGGGATTAATTTCTGGGATTTATGGAAACAGTGAAAAATTTCTGGGATTTATAGGAATGGAGAGAAATTTATGGGATTTATAGGAAGGGAGGAAATTTCTGGGATTAATTAATGAAATTTATGGAAACAGAGAAATTTCTGGGATTTATAGGAATGGAGGGAAATTTATGGGATTAATTTCTGGGGGCATCCCAGAAATCCCAGGAGGCGACGATCCGGGTGATGTGATCCCAGTCAGGCACAAAATCCCTGGATTTTTTGGCCTCTCCAACCCCATCAGGAGGAGCTTTAAGTGGGAGCAGAGCTCCGGCAACATCTGGCCCTGCGGATTTGGGCTCTTCCCAAATCACGTCAGCAGCAAATTCCCTGGTTGCTAAATCCAGGGAAAACCAAAAAAAAAATCATCCTAAAAAAAAAAACCCCTCTGGTCAAACCAGCACCTCCTCATTCCAGGGATTTGCTTGGAGTTTGGAGAATTTCCTGCTTTTTTCCTGCTTTTTTCCTGCCCTTTTCGTCCCCCAAAAGCAGCAAAATTCCCTTAAAATCGAGAGATTCCAAAGCGGATTTGATCCATAAATTCTCCCTGATGGATAAAATCTGGTCCAAAGAGGGGGATCCAGGAATGAGGAAGAGTTTTCTCCACTAGGAAAAGCTTTAATCCTGCAAATTAATCCTGTCTCCAAGGCAGAATTCCATCAGGGAGATGTTTAATTCCTGGGTTTTTTTGGGAGCAGAAAAGCCATTTAATTAGTGACAGCACCAGGAGTTTAATTAATATCCAGGTATTGGGAGATCCCAAAATTCCCAGGGGGTTTAAAGGGATTTTTTTTCTGTTAATAAGGGTTTGGTTCCAAGGATAAAAGGGGGATTTTCTGGGAAGGGTTTTCTGGGAAGCAGGAGCAGCTCAGACTCTCCTGATGGATCCTGCAGGCGCTCCCAGGAAATTCCAGCAGGAATCCAGGCTGGAATATCCACCAGCAACTGGTTTATCCCGGAATTTGAGCCAAATGGGGCCTTTTCCTGTCAACAGGAGCCTGTTCCTGAAATCCACGGGATCGCTGAGTGAAGGGGGGGAGAGGAAAAGGAAATCCTTAAAAAAACCCACCTAAATTATCACTTTTATAATGCCAGAAATCCT
>NW_020885113.1:70490-72990 GCF_003945725.1 Corapipo altera
CAGAAATCCTTAAAAAAAACACCTAAATTATCACTTTTATTATCCCAGAAATCCTTAAAAAAACCCCTAAATTATCACTTTAATAATCCTAAAAATCCTTAAAAAACCCCCTAAATTATCACTTTAATAACCCCATAAATCCTTAAAAAAACCCCTAAATCATCACTTTTATAACCCCAAAAAATGCCTTAAAAAAACATGGATCCTTCCCAGCTGCTCCAGCTCCAGGGAAAGGAAAAACTGGGACAGAGCCAGGACACGGATCCGAGGGACAGGATCACATCCCAATTAAATCCATGGAATTAAGGCCAGGAAGGAATCTTATGAAACACTCCTGGGGTCAAGGATGCATCCCGGAGTTTCCATGGGAATGAGTTCAGCTGGAATTAGCAAAAAGCCCCAAAAAAACCCCTTTGGGATTTAGGGATTTGGGGTTTTATTTCCAGGTTTTTTTAGCACTTCCACATCCCTGTTTGGGAAGCGGCTCTGGGAGGGAAAACATGGATCCAGCGGGATCAGGATGGATAGAGATGGTCACATCCCACTGGACATCAATTCCACGGCTGGAATTCCGTGTTTTACGTCGGAATTCCCGCTGTTTTCAGGCGGGAGGAGCTGCCCTGCTCCCTCCATAGTTTTCCCACCTGGATGGGGCTGGAATTGTAGGGAGAGTAGGAAAAAGGGGAAAAGCCCTAAAGGGATGAAGCAGCTTTTCCAGCCTGAGCTCATCCCTATCCCGCTGCTTCCCAGGGGGAAAATCCTGGCAGGGAGAAGGGGGGAGGAAGGATTCCCTTCCACTGCAGCCACTTGGAACAGTCCATCCCTAACCTGTGGAATAACTTGGATAAATCCCTGATTTCAGGGAGATGTGGGCACCTGATCCCTGAGTCACTTCCCACATCCCAGATCCCTCCTGCATCCCAGATTATTCCAGCTGCAAAGACTTTCCCTGTTGGAGTGAGAAGAATATGGAGAGCTGGAGTTTTCCAGCTCTGTTTTCTGCCTTCCAGGAATTCTTGAGGGCTGGGAAAACCATCTTAAAAGGGGGGGAGAAAAGCCAATTTCCAGGAAAAGATGTGGAGAAATGAATCATTCCCTGGGATTCCAGACGGGCTGGAAAATCCTGGGAAAATGAAAGCTGCTCAGCTCATGGGACAAGGGGGTTGATGCCAAATCCTGCCAGGAAAAGGAGAGGGAATCCATGGGAAAACATCCTGGACATGGATCCAGGGAGAAGGGATCCACCTGCCAGCCATGGAATTATGGAATTGCTGAGCTTGGAAAAGACCTTAAGGATCATCAGCTTAAGGTCCGAGCCACATTCCCAAGTGCCACATCCAGAGATTTCTTGGACACTTCCAGGGATTGGGAACTCTGCCCCTGCCCTGCACGGCTCGTCCCGGAGCTTCACACCCCTTTCCATGGAGAAATATTCCCGAATTTCCAAGCTAAACTTCCCCCTGGCACAGTTGGAGGTCGTTTCCTCCGGTTTCCTGGGAGCAGAGCCCGACTTCCCGCCGGATCCGACCTCCTTCCGAGGAATTGGAGAGAGGGATAAAATCTCCCCTCCTGGAGCCTCCTTTTCCCTATGGATCATCCATCAGCCCATTCCCAGTGCCAGTCAACTGTGCCAGGTGCCAGGTGAGGATGTTCCCGGCTGGATCCCACATTCCAGCTGATCCAGCTGTTCTCCAGCCCCAGGAGCAGGATAATAGGGAAGGATAAACTCGGGAGCTGCAGGACATTCCGGGTTAATATTAACTGTGGGACTTGGCAGGAGGTTCCCGGCTGGAATCAGCAGAATTCCTGGACTCCCCAGTCCAAATTCCAGAGTATAGGTGAGGATCTGGGAGCCAGCCACGTTCCATGGGAATTCCTGGCTCCTTGGGCGGCTCATCCTGCCTTTGGCACCAGCCACCAGCGGGGCGGGAAAGCCAAGGAGAGACCTGCTCCTGGATCTGCTCCTGCTCCTGGGATCTGTTCCTGGGATCCCCTCCTGCTCCTGGGATCTGCTCCTGGGATCTGCTCCTGGGATCCCCTCCTGCTCCTGGGATCTGTTCCTGGGATCTGATCCTGGGATCCCCTCCTGCTCCTGGGATCTGCTCCTGGTCCTGGGATCCCCTCCTGCTCCCGGTATCTGCTCCTGGGATCTGCTCCTGGGATCCCCTCCTGCTCCTGGGATCTGCTCCTGCTCCTGGGATCCCCTCCTGTTCCTGGGATCTGTTCCTGGGATCCCCTCCTGCTCCTGGGATCTGCTCCTGTTCACGGGATCTGCTCCTGGGATCTGCTCCTGAGATCCCCTCGTGCTCCCGAGATCTGCTCCTGGGATCTGCCCCTGCTCCTGGGATTTGCTCCCAGGATCTGCTCCTGGTCCTGGGATTCCCTCCTGCTCCTGGGATCTGCTCCTGTTCATAGGATCTGCTCCTGGGATCTGCTCTTGGGATTGGCTCCTGCTCCTGAGATCTGCTCCCGGGATCTGCTCCTGGGATCCCCTCCTGCT
>NW_020885113.1:79248-91497 GCF_003945725.1 Corapipo altera
CATTGGCCTTCTTGGCCACCTGGGCACACTCTGGCTCCTGTTCAGCTTCCTGTCCATCCCAAATCCCAGCTCCCTTCCTGCCTGGCTGCTCTCCAGCCCCTCTGGCCCAGCCTGGAGCTGCCGGGGGTTGTTGTGGCCGAAGTGCAGGACCCGGCCCTTGGCCTGGTTGAACCTCATCCCCCTGGAATCAGCCCATGGATCCAGCCTGTCCAGGTCCCTCTGCAGAGCCCTCCTGCCTTCCAGCTGATGGACACTCCCCCCAGCTTAGTGTCATCTGCAAATTTGCTGATGGTGGACTCAACCCCCTCATCCAAATCATCAATAAAGATATTAAACAGAACTGGGCCCAACACTGATCCCTGGGGACACCACTAGTGACCAGATCCCAACTGGATGCATCTCCATCCCCACCACTCTCTGGGCTCAGCCCTCCAGCCAGTTCCTAACCCAGCCCAGAGTGCCCCTGGCCAAGCCATGGGCTGCAGCTTTTTCAGGAATGTGCTGTGGGAGACGGTGTCAAAGGCCTTGCTGAAGTCCAGGTAGACCCATCCACAGCCTTCCCCTCACACATCACCTTGGCTGTTCTAAAACCCTCCCCCAAGTGGCTGATCTCAACCCTTTTGCTTCAGAATTAATAAAATAAGTTGATATTTGATCCCCTGCTCAGTGTGACGTGACCAAATAACCCCCTGTTGTTGTTGTTGTTGTGGTGGTGGTGTTGCTGTTGCAGCTCGGCTGCCCTTCAAGCGCCTCAATCCGGTGCCGAAGGAAAAATATGAGGTGGATTCCGAGGTCAAGAAAGTCAAGAGCTCCCCGAGTGCTTTTGATCCCAGCAAAGATCCCGCCCTGGATTCATCCAACACATCCCTGGACAACGTGGAGAACGACTGCCAGCTGGGCTCCGGCGGGAATTTCCCCCCAAAACTCGTCAATGGCAAAGGTCCCTTAGACCACTTTATCCAGAAAAACCCTGGAGGTGACACGAGTGACCCTGGGCTTGGCCCCGAGCTGCCCAAGGGCTCTGGCCATGGACTCGGTGATGGCACAGCCCGGGGGGATTTGGACTCTGGAGCTGCTTCACCCCCAGCTCACGGCACGACAGGGCAAGAGGTGACCCAACTGAGCTGCCCGAGCCTCCCTCAGGGCTCCCAGCCGGCGGATTCCAGGGAGACTGGCACACCCCACGGAGAGGAAGGGCTGGCAGGGCTGGGCTGCAAGGACCTGGCGGGCAGCAAGGGCAGCCAGAGCGAACTGAAGGACGTGCTCTTTGAGGGGAAGGTGCCCGTGGTGCTCCTGGAGGACATCATGGCCGGGAAAACCCCCCAGGGGGCTTCTCCGGGTGGAAGCGCCACGTCGGGAAACGACACCGTGGAATCCTCTCCTGAGGGAGACTCGGGACTCACCAACTCCTCGCTGAGCTCCGGGAGCTCCCCCGAGGTGCAGCTGGTGGCAGAATCCAAGAGGAACACGAGTCCTTTGGCTGCCTCCACCCCCCTCAGGAAGGTGGGTCTGCCCTCATTTGGGGGTTTTAAAGCCACACACGGTTGGTTTTTAGGGCAGAGGGGGATCAGGACACTCTGGAGAAGCGTAGGGAAGGTGGTGATTCCATGATTCTGTGGTTTACTCACAGCTCCATTGCTGCCCTTTGGAATCGTCCTTGAAAAATCCTAAGGGATTTTGCCTCACCTGGTGGATTTATACCCTGGGATTGTAACTTTTAACCCTCCCACAGTTACATTTTGTGTTTCCTTTAATTATTTCAACACCCCACCCCTGAGGGGACTGGGCCTTTTGGGAAGAGTTTTGCCCTTCAGGTTCTGTTTTCCAGCCTCCCTGAAGCTGCTGGAATTCCTGTGAGGATCATCCCCCCAGTAAAATCAGTGCTTTTCCACCTTGGAATTCCTGCAGCTGGCACAGGTTTGCCCAGAGAAGCTGTGGCTGCCCCATCCCTGGGAGTATCCAAGGCTTGGAGCAACCTGGGATAGGGGAAAGGCGGGATCCAGCTCCAGAGGGGGTGGAGCTGGATCACCTCTGAGGTCATTCCAACCCAAATAATCCCGGGATTCTATGGGATCAACCCTCAGTGAGGTGGTTTATTGTCATTTAGTTCCAGTTTAATGGCTCTGCTTCAACAAGAGACCCTCAAAACCAAAACACCCTGATTTGGGAGGGAACATCCACAGGGAAACTTCCAAGGACAACAGTGTGGAAACATCCCCCAGGATTTAAGGGCAAACTGAGGGAAAACCCTCCCAGGATGAGTTGAGGCATGGAACTCCCAAAATGATTGATTTTTTCCCCCCAAATCATTGTTTTTTTTCCCCCCCACATCATTATTTTTTTTTCCCCCCAAATGATCGATTTTTTTTCCCCCCAAAATGATTGATTTTTCCCCCCAAAACGATCGATTTTTCCCCCCAAAATGATTGATTTTTTCCCCCAAAATGATTGATTTTTCCCCCCAAAATGATCAATTATTCCCCCCAAAATGATCAATTTTTCCCCCCAAAATGATCAATTTTTCCCCAAAATGATCAATTTTCCCCCCAAATGATCGATTTTCCCCCCCAAATGATCAATTTTCCCCCCCAAATGATCGATTTTTCTCCCCAAATGATTGATTTTTCCCCCCAAATGATTGATTTTTCCCCCCAAATGATTGATTTTTTCCCCCAAAATGATCGATTTTTCCCCCAAAAAATGATCAGTTTTTTCCCCCTAAATGACTGATTTTTCCTCCCAAAATGATCGATTTTTCCCCAAAATGATCGATTTTTTTTCCCCCCAAATGATTGATTTTTCCCCCAAAATGATTGATTTTTTTTTTCCCCAAATGATCGATTTTTTCCCCCAAAATGATTTGGGTTTTTTTCCCCCAAAATGGTTGATTTTTCCCCCAAAATGATCGAATTTTCCCCCCCCAAATGATCAATTATAAGAAGAAACAGCCTTAAAAGACAGATAATAATCCTTTTATCCGTGAAATTATATCTAAATATAAAAAAGTGAGGGGTAGGATGCAAAAAAAAAAAAAGCCCTGAACCCGAGTTTTAAAGTGATTTTTCCATAATTATTAATTTCCACAATTAATTATGGAATATTAATTATTAATTTCCTCTGGGGCTCAGAGCAGCTCCTGTGTTTGCTTTGCTTTGTTCCCTTGGGAAAGGTGCTTTTGGAGCTGAGGGGGTTTGGGAATGAGGGGGATTTAATGGGAACAGAGACACTGAAATGGAAATCAAGGATATTCCTGGGAATTCTGAGGGCACTGGGAATAATCTACAGGGATGTTGTTGCTCCAGTTCAATCCGTGCTCTTTTTGTGGGAAGGGGGATGTTGGATCTTCCCTAAAAGTTGATTTTGTGCTTTCCAGGTGCCTCAGAAATTCCACAGGAGTTCTGCAGAGAAGGAGAAGCTGAGGTTGCAAAGGGTAAGGGAGGAGTTTTCCCCTCACACCCAAACTCTTTTCCTGCTTTTCCTCACCCTCATGGATACAGAGGGACCTTAATCCGGGAATTTCATGGATTTTGCTCTTCCCAAAGCAAGGGATGGGTGACCTGCCACCCTGAGAAGTGATTAATTAACTAAATATTGCTGATTGCTCTCCGAATTCCCACCCTGAGAGGGCCAAAGTGGACAGGGAGAAGGGAAATCTTGGAATTTTTTTATATTTCCTGCCTTGTTGTCTTCACCCTTCCCCCTTTTAAGCCCCCAAAAAAGCAGGATCTGTTGCTTATTATTTTTCTTGAATTCTTTAATTGATTATTCTCAAATTCTTTGATTTCTCAGTCTCAAATTCTTTGATTTCTCAGTCTCAAATTCTTTGATTTCTCAGTCTCAAATTCTTTGATTGCTCAGTCTCAAATTCTTTGATTGCTCAGTCTCAAATTCTTTGATTGCTCAGTCTCAAATTCTTTGATTGCTCAGTCTCAAATTCTTTGATTTCTCAGTCTCAAATTCTTTGATTTCTCAGTCTCAAATTCTTTATTATTCTTTAATTTAGTATTCTGGGATTCTTTGGTTTTCTGGGATTCTCTAATTTATTTAATTAATTTAATTATATGTATTGAATTCAATTTATTTTTCTCAAATTCTTTGATCTCTTTTTCTTTGGTTTTCTCAGATTCTTTGATTGATTTTTCTCAAATTATTTCTTCTTCTTGAACTCTTGTTTAATGTAATTAGTTTATTAAAATCAATTTAATTTTATTTACTTAATTTATTTTCCTCGAATTCTTTGGTGGTTTTTTTTCTCGAATTCTTTGATTTTTTTCAAATTCTTTGATTTTTCTCAAATTCTTTGATTTATTTTTCTCGGATTTGGTGATGACACCAAAGCTCAGCACGTGAGGGAATTCCAAGGAAAAAACCATTTTGGAAACAGCCTGACATCATCACCTGTTAAATTAAAACCCAGTAATTATTTCTTAATTCCCATCTCATTTTCCATAATGAAGGTGACTCAATGCAAAGGATGCTCAGGGGGGAAAAAAAAATGGAAAGACCTCTTTTTATTAGAGAAACAGAATAATTAAAGCCTTCAGGGAGGCAGGACAAGGAAGCTCAGCTGGGTTGTGCCTGAAACAACAGGCAGATGTGGTTGTGATCCCACCTGGAATAACTGGGAATGATCCCAGTTTGGGATATTGGTGGTGCTGCAGGTCAAGCATTGAGTGGGTACCATTTACTCTGGGATGAAATGCTGATTTTAGTGAAGGTTTTGATCCTTTAATTATGGTTTTTTGAAGGTTTCTGTGCCCAAAAACCCACAATTCCCTGAATATCTTGCTTTTTTTCCCCAGGATCAGGAGAGAGCAGACAAGCTCCAGAAGCTCCAGGCAGAGAGGGAGGAGAAGGGGAGGCTGAAGGAAGAGGCAAAAGCTGCAAAAGAACGAGCCAAGGAGGAGGCAAAGAAGAGGAAAGAGGAGGAGAAAGAGCTGAAGGAGAAGGAAAGGAGGGAAAAGAAAGAAAAAGAGGAGAAGGAGAAAGCGGAGAAGCTGAGGGTGAAGGAGGAGAAGCGCAAGGAGAGGCAGGAAGCGTTGGAGTGAGTGCTCAGGGGGGGATTTCCATCCCCACATTCCCGTGCCAGGCTCTTCCAGAGGCCGGGCAGTGCCATGGGATGGGCTGGGAATGCTGGAAGGGCTCCATCCCGGCCCAGCAGAACCTTCTGAGCTGGGAAATGGCTCCCAAAACGAGCTGTGGGGCTTCTTCCCCTCATGACCTGCCCGGCCTGGACTGTCCCCTCAGTGCCCTGTTTGTTCAGGGAGCTGCTGTCCCTCGGCAGTGCCATGGGATGGGTTGGGAATGTTGGAAGGGCTCCATCCCGGCCCAGCAGAACCTTCTGAGCTGGGAAATGGCTCCCAAAATGAGCTGTGGGGATTCTTCCCCTCATGACCTGCCCGGCCTGGACTTTTCCCTGTTTGTCCAGGGAGCTGCTTTGTCCCTTGGCAGTGCCATGGGATGGGTTGGGAATGCTGGAAGGGCTCTGTCCTGGCCTTCTGCTCCCAGGCTGAGCCGGGAGCTGGCTCCCAAAATGAGCTGTGGGGCTTCTTCCCCTCATGACCTGCCCAGCCTGGACTTTTCCCTGTTTGTCCAGGAAGCTGCTTTGTCCCTCGGCAGTGCCATGGGATGGATTGGGAATGTTGGAAGGGCTCCATCCTGGCCAGGCTGAGCTGGGAAATGGCTCCCAAAATGAGCTGTGGGGCTTCTTCCCCTCATGATCTGCTCGGCCTGGACTGTCCCCTCAGTGCCCTGTTTGTCCAGGGAGCTGCTTTGTCCCTCGAATTTGCCAGTGCTGGGGTTCACTCCGGGGCTAAAATGGGTCAATATTTGCTCCAGGAGGAATGAAGGAAGTCTTGGCTGAGCACAGGCCTTGCCTGGAGTGGTGGATCATCTTCCCCTCGCTTGGCAGGACGGGGTGTGGGGCAAACAAACCCTTCATGCCTCGTGCCAGTTCAAATTTAACTTTATATTCAAGGGCAAAACTCGAGGAGAAGAGGAAGAAAGAAGAGGAGAAACGGTTGAAAGAGGAGGAAAAGGTAAATATATGTCCTCTGGCTTGTCCTTGAGTTCTTTTTCTGTGGTGAAATGAGGGGGGGGGGATCCCTGGCAGCTTCCCAGTGGGATCCTGGGCTTTTCCAGGTGGAGTTGGGATATGGAGCAGCTCACTGTGGGATGCAGCCTGTCCCCTCTGACCTGCTGGTGCTCCTCCACCTGGATTTTTTTGCCTGTTCCTTCCATCCCTGTTGGTTTTTTCCAAGTCTTTTCTCTCTGTGTGTTTTCCCTCTGAGCCCCTGAGGAAAAAAAAAAACCACCCAAAGAATTTGAGAAAAATGAATTAAATGAATTTAAATAAAATTAAATTAATTGGAATAAATTAATTACGTTAAATAAGAATTCGAGAAAAAGAAGGAATTTGAGAAAAATGAGTCAAAGAATTTGAGAAAACGAAAGGATTTGAGAAAAATAAAGAATTTGAGAAAAATCAAGCAAAGGGTTTGAGAAAAATCAAGCAAAGGGTTTGAGAAAAATCAAGCAAAGGATTTGAGAAAAACAAATCAAAGCTCACCTTGAATTAGAAACCTCTGTCCTCTCTTAGTGTCTCTAATTTGCATTTTTGGTTCTGATTTCAGCGGATTAATGCCCAGAAAGCAGAAATCACGAGGTTCTTCCAGAAACCAAAGACTCCACAAGCCCCCAAGGTGAGGGATTTGCTGTTCCTGGGGGGGTGTTTGATCTCTCTTTAGTTGTTTCTGACAAACACCCCGATTTCCTTCTCATCTCAGAGCTTCTCAGGTGCACAAAACATTCATTTTCCTTCATTTCCTCATTTCATAGTGTAAAGGATTTTAGGAATAAGGCCAGAGCAGAGACTCCAGGAGAAGTTTGGGGTTAACTTTAATTTCCTTGTTTCAGAGTGTAAAGGATTTTAAGGAAAAAGGCCAGAGCAGAGACTGCAGGAAGAGTTTGGAGTTAACTTTCCTTAATTTCCTTGTTTCAGGGTGTAAAGGATTTTAGGAATAAGGCCAGAGCAGAGACTCCAGGAAGAGTTTGGGGTTAACTTTAATTTCCTCTTTTGAGAGTGCAAAGAATTTTAAGGAAACGGCCAGAGCAGACACTTCAGGAGAAGTTTGGAGTTAATTTTCCTTAATTTCCTCATTTTAGAATGTTAAGGATTTTAGGAAAAAGGCCAGAGCAGAGACTCCAGGAGAAGTTTGGAGTTAACTTTAATTTCCTCTTTTGAAAGTGCAAAGGATTTTAAGGAAAAGGCTGGAGCAGGGACTCCAGGAAAAGTTTTGGGGTTACCTTTAATTTCCTTGTTTCAGAGTGTAAAGGATTTTAGGCATAAGGCCAGAGCAGAGACTCCAGGAAAAGTTAGGGGTTAACTTTAATTTCCTCATTTTAGAGTATAAAGGATTTTATGGAAAAGGCCAGAGCAGAGACTCCAGGAGAAGTTTGGAGTTAACTTTAATTTCCTCTTTTGAGAGTGCAAAGAATTTTAAGGAAAAGGCCAGAGCAGAGACTCCAGGAGGAGTTTGGAGTCGGTTTAATAAAAACCTCAGCTGTGTCTTCTCCATGGAGAGACTCCCAATTCTCCGTAAAGGCCTCAATTGCCTTGGAATTGGAATCTTAGGAAGGGCTTAACCTAAATCCCCACTTAACCTCCATCTCCCCCAGGTGGGAACTGCACTTCCAACCCTTGACATTCCTCCCTTGACATTCCAGATCCTCGCTGGCTCCTGTGGGAAGTTTGCTCCCTTTGAGATCAAGGAGAACATGGTTTTAGCTCCCCTCAGCCGCGTCCCTCCGGATCCCGACTCCTTGGAGCAGCTGGATAAGCTCCTTCCCGCCCAAAACTGGGAAGTTTCTTTCCTGAGGGACCTAAAATGTCGGAAACCACGAAAATCTGGCCCCACCTGGGTCAGGAACAGCAACGACACAGTGAACAGGTGGGTTTTGGGAAGTTTTCCTTCCCTTTTTATTCCAGGATGGGTTGGAGGTGGGAATTAATGTCGGAGAGGTGGAGTTTTCCTTGGAAATCTTCATTTTCTGTGAGGACTTTTTTCCCCTGAGGGCGTGGATTTGTGTTATTCCATATGGAGGGGTCGGGATGAGCATCCTGGAGGGAAAGGCTGAGGTAAATTGGGATGGTTTTGACATGTAAAAAAGGTGACATGTTAAGATGAGTTGATTTAGGTGAAACAAAACCTGCTTTTTTGGGGGTTTTTTTGGGGTCATTTAGAGAGGAAAAATAAGCCTTGCTGAGGGAAAGTCTGGGAACTCAGAGAAGGGAAAACTTGAGCTAATCTGTGGGGGAAAGGGAATATTTTGGGGGTAAAATCTGAGCTAATTTGTAGAGGACAGAATGAACATTTTCGGGGGTAAGATAGAGGTAACAAGGGAGGGGATTTTTGGGGGTAAAATCTGAGTTATTCTGTGGGGGAAAGTGAATATTTTGGAGAGAAAATCTGAGGTAACTTATAGGGGACAGAATGAACTTTTTTGGGGGTAAGGCAGAGGTAACCAGGGAGGGGTTTTTTGGGGGGTGAAAGGTAGGGAATCCTGAATATTTTGAGGATGAAATCTGAGCTAATCTGTAGGGGACAGAATGAACATTTTTGGGATAAGATAGAAGTAATCAGAGAGGGTTTTTCTGGGGATAAAATCTAGGGAATCACGAATATTTTGGGGGTAAACTCTGAGTTATTCTGTGGGAGAAAGTGAATATTTTGGGGGTAAAATCTGAGGTAACATATAGGGGACAGAATGAACATTTTTAGGGATAAGGCAGAGGTAACCAGGGAGGGTTTTTTTGGTGGTGAAATCTAGGGAATCATGAATATTTTGGGGGTAAACTCTGAGTTATTCTGTGGGGGAAAGTGAATATTTTGGGGGTAAAATCTGAGTTAATTTTTAGGGGGAAGAATGAACATTTTTGGGATAAGACAGAGGTAACCATGGAGAGTTTTTTGGGGGTAAAATCTAGGGAATCATGAATATTTTGAGGGTAAACTCTGAGGTAACCTATAGGAGACAGAATGAACATTTTTGGGAATAAGATAGAAGTAACCAGGGAGAGTTTTTTGGGGGGTAAAATCCAGGGAATCCTGAATATTTTGGTGGTAAAATCTGAGTTAATCTGTAGGGGACAGGATGATCCTTATGAAGTGAAAATGGAGGTAAGGAGTAGGTGACATTTTGGGCATAAAACTGAGGAAAATCCTTCCCTGTGGGAAATCTCGTGCCCTCAGCACTGGCCCTTCTGGGATGGTTTATCCAGGTGATAAGGGGGAAGTGGGTTGGCTGGAATTCCTGCAGGAGAACTGGGAGAGACTGTGGATCCCGGAGTGGTTCAGCTTGGAAGGGACCTTAAAGCCACGGGATAAACTCTGGGTGGGATCGTGCGAGCTGAGCGCTCTCAGGGAGCAGGAGAGTGGTGTTCTGTGGGGCCACTGGGGCCACCTCTCCTCCATCCCCGTGTCCCCAGCGACGTGGTGGTGGTGGACAACTGCCAGAGGGACGGTGTTCCCGAGAGGGAGAAGTTTGGGAGGATGAAGCTGCTGCAGTTCAGCGAGAACCACCGGCCTGCCTACTGGGGCACCTGGAACAAGAGCACCACCCTCATCCGGGCCCGGAATCCCTGGGCCAAGGACACTGTAAGCACCTGCTTGGGTTCTTTGTGCTCTTCTCCGCCGTTCCTGAGGGTTTGGAGACCCTGGATGGGGTTTGGTGCCGTGCCCTTGAGTTATTCACGGGGACATGTTGGAATTTCCTGCAGAAACTGCTGGATTATGAGGTGGACAGCGATGAGGAATGGGAAGAGGAGGAGCCTGGAGAAAGTCTCTCCCACAGTGAAGAGGTGAGGGGAAAAAAAAAAAGTAGGTTTGGGAGCCAGCTGGGAGAGGGGGAAAAACCCATTTGGGAACTCGTGGGTACAATTCCTAATGGATTTATTTTCAGGATGACGAAGAGGAGGGAGAGGATGAAGATGAGGACGACGGGTTTTTTGTACCCCATGGGTACCTATCTGAAGATGAAGGTGTGACAGAAGTAAGTGAACTCTGGGTGCCCTTGGCTTTCCTGCCCTGTTTCCAACCCCTGTTTAAATGTCAATATTTGGCAGGGAGGGGCTGGGACTCCCTGGGGCCTGCACGGGTCAGGAGCAGCTTTGTGGGGCTCAGGGGACACGACCCAAAGCTCCTGTTGTTCCCTGCAGTGTGGGTGTGATGGCTCTTTTCTCTCCCCTGGCTTCAGGAGTGTGACCCAGAGAACCAGAAGGTCCGTCAGAAGCTGAAGGCCAAGGAGTGGGATGAGCTCATTGCCAAGGGGAAGAGGTTCCACGTCCTCCAGCCTGTGAAAATAGGCTGTGTGTGGGAAGGGGCAGAGCAGGACAGCAGCACTAACCCCGACCTCAAGGTTCTCCAGCAGTTCACAGCCTGTGTCCTGGACCCCCCTGTGGCAGAGGAAGAGCAGCAGATCCAGAAATGTAGCAAAAAAAGAGCCAGAGATCAGCAAAGTAAGACCTGAAGGGCTCAGGGTTGTGCTTTTACACACTGCTGTGCTCTGCTCTGGGGAGAGCAGGGGGTTTATGGAGTGTTACACTCAGAAGGGCCTGTTCTTGACGAGTCTGAAGTCCAAGAAATCTCTGGGAGATCTTGGAAAGGAGTTTTCTGGCAGTGCAGCTGATGTGGCCTCAGTTATGCTCTCCAAAAACTCGTGCTCTGGACAATCCAGGAAATAAAACCAACAAGACTTGAACAGGCTCAGATTTAGGATGGGCAATAGAGCCAACAAGGCTTGAGCTGGCTCAGATTTAGGATGGGCTTGAGCAGGCTCAGATTTAGGATGGGCTTGAGCCCAGGACCCTGTTGATTGATTGGAGGGAGAGGGTTTGGTTTGGGTGTTGGGTTTCAGTCCTGAGCTTCTCCTGCACCTGAGGAACACCAGGGTGGGAATAACTCACAGAAAGGCTCAAGAGGGGTGAAGGTTCCATCTCGGGGGGGGAATTTTCCTACATCAAATTTAGCTCTTGTTACGATCATGGAATTCCAGAATGGTTTGGGTTGGAAGGGACCTTTAGATCATCCATTCCCACTCCCTGCCATGGGCAGGGACACCTCCCACTAGCCCAGGGTGCTCCAACCTGGCCTTGGACACTTCCAGGGATGGGGCAGCCCCAGCTTCTCTGAGCAACCTGTGCCAGGGACTCCTCACCCTCCAGGGAGGAATTCCTGCCCAATATCCCATCTATCCCTGCCCTCTGGCAGTGGGAAGCCATTCCCTGTGTCTTGTCCCTCCATCCCTTGTCCCAAATCCCTCTCCAGCTCTCCTGGAGCCCCTTTAGGCCCTGGAAGAGGCTCCAAGGTCTCCCTGGATCCTTCCCTTCTCCAGCCTGGCCTTGAGCAGCCACATCTCCTCTGGACAATCCCATCCTCAAAATTCATCCCAAACCTATTTCTTTCCCCTCTGGAAACCATTCCAATGGGTTTTTTTACCCCAGTCAGGCTTTCCCTGAGCTTTTAACCAGTGATTCCCCCCCCACACCTCTGTCCATCCTTTCTCCTCCCTCAGTCCTGGGCCACCTCCTGCCGCTGCTGCACGGCAACGTCCACGGGAGCAAGGTGATCATCCAGGAATTCCAGGAGTGCTGCCGGCAGGGACTGTTCCATGGCGTGACCGAGGGCACCCAGGGGAGCCCCCCCCGGCCCCAGCCCCCCTCGGGGGGGGAGGACATTGGGGTCCCCTCCAAGGCCAGGCTAAAGAGGATCATCTCAGAGAGCTCCGTGTACGAGAAGAGGCCCGAGCACAGGATGTGCTGGTACGTGCACGGGGACGTGCTCAGGAGCTTCCAGCAGGAGCAGCTGCCCGTGCCCTGCCAGTGGAACTACGTCACCCAGGTGCCCTCCTCCTCCTCCTCTTCCTCTGGGATTCCCGCCGGGAAGGAGGAGGGTGGCCCCGCGCCGGGCGCGGCCGTCCCACAGAGCACCCCAGTGCCCGCCAAGAGGAGGGTGCTGGGCAGCATGAACATCACCAGGTTCATGAAGAGACCACGGGAGGCCGGGCAGGTGAGTCCTGCAGGGGTGAGGGGTGGGCAGGGGGGGGGCATGGGCAGGGTGTTCATTCCCAGTGAGGGATGGGCAGGGTGTTTCTCCCCACTTAGGGATGTTCAGGGTGTTCATGGTCAGGGTGTTCATTCCCAGTTAGGGATGTTCAGGGTGTTCATGGTCAGGGTGTTCATTCCCAGTGAGG
>NW_020885113.1:91507-92614 GCF_003945725.1 Corapipo altera
TCAGGGTGTTCATGGTCAGGGTGTTCATTCCCAGTGAGGGGTGGTCAGGGTGTTCATGGTCAGGGTGTTCATGGTCAGGGTGTTCATGGTCAGGGTGTTCATTCCCAGTGTTCAGGGAGTTAATCCCCTCTGAGGGACATTCAGGGTGTTCATTCCCAATGTTCAGGGTGTTCATTCCCAGTGTTCAGTGTTCCTCCCCAGTAAGGAACATTCAGGGTGTTCATTCCCACCAAGGGATGTTCAGGGTGTTCATTCCCACTGAAGGATGTTCAGGGTGTTTGTTCCCAGTGAGGGATGTTCAGGGTGTTCATGTTCAGGGTGTTCCTCCACAAAGAGGAACGTTCAGGGTGTTCCTTCCCTGTGAGGGATGTTCAGGGTGTTCATTTCCAAAATTCAGGGTGTTCCTTCCCTGTGAGAGATGTTCAGGGTGTTCATTTCCAGTGTTAAGGGTGTTCATTTCCAGTGTTAAGGGTGTTCATTTCCAGTGTTCAGGGTGTTCCTTCCCTGTGAGGGATGTTCAGGGTGTTCCTGTTCAAGGTGTTCATTCTCAGTGAGGGATGTTCAGGGTGTTCCTTCCCTGTGAGGGATATTTGGGGTGTTCACTTCCAGTGTTCAGGGTGTTCATTCCCAGTGTTCAGGGTGTTCATTCCCAGTGAGGGATGTTCAGGGTGTTCATTCCCAGTGTTCAGGCTGTTCCTCCCCAGCTGGGAATGGCTCTGGCTGTATTTACACCCAGCTCCAAACATGGTCCTTCCCACCAGAAACCCCTTTGATGGGTTCAGGAGTGAAACCACAGCACTACAGAGATGAGTTCCCTTTGTGTGGGACTCTGTTCTGCTGGAAACATCCCTCTCCTGCTGCTCCTCCATTCCCTGCTCCCTGGCACTGATTCCATCCAGGCTGGGAATATTTGGAATGCCTGCCTGGCCTTGGTTTTCCAGCTGGGTGTGATTTGTGGCAGGTTTTTATGTGCCAGAGGCACAGCCTGGGCTGGGCACTGGTTAAATGTGCTCCCAACTCCAGCCTGTGGAGTGTCCAGCTCATCCTGACACACAGAGAAAGCTGGAATTGCAGGAGCTGGGTTAAAAATCCAATAATTCAGAGGGA
>NW_020885113.1:92624-96065 GCF_003945725.1 Corapipo altera
TGGGTTAAAAATCCAGTAATTCAGAGGGACAGAAGGAGCTGGAATTGTTGGTGGTGCTGCTGGGGAGCTTTGCTGTGGTTTTCCTGTTGTTGCTTCTCCTGCTTTTCAGGGTGACCACAGGTGGTGTTGGAGCTTAATCATCCCGAGGGATGGCTGAGGAATGGGGTCATGGAGTCATGGAATGGTTTGGGTTGTTGTTCCAATAGGGAAGGGACACCTCCCACTAGCCCAGGTTGCTCCAGCCTGGCCTTGGACACTTCCAGGGATGGGGCAGCCACAGCTTCTCTGGGAAAACCTGTGCCAGGGCCTCCCCACCCTCCAGGGAGGAATTCCTTCCCAATATTCCATCTCAATTTCCCCTCTTTCACTTTGAAGCCATTCCCTGTGTCCTGTCCCTCCATCCCTTATCCCAAATCCCTCTCCAGCTCTCCTGGAGCCCCTTTAGGCCCTGGAAGGGGCTCTCAGCTCTCCCTGGAACCTTCCCTTCTCCAGCCTGGCCTTGGACACTCCCAGGGCTGGGGCAGCCACAGCTTCTCTGGGAATTCCATCCCAGCCCCTCCCCACCCTCCCAGGGAGGAATTCCTTCCCAAAATCCCACCTACCCCTGCCCTCTGGCAGTTTGAAGCCATTCCCTGCTGTCCTGGCACTCCAGGCCCTTGGAAACAGTCCCTCCCCAGCTCCATTTATTCCTCATGTCCTGTGCACCGGGTCAGGGAAGAATCCAGGAATAGTTTGGGTTGGGAGGGACCTTCAGGCTCATCTCATTCCCCCCCCTGCCTTGGACCACAGACGAGGCTTTTGAGGCTTTTGCTGCTTTTCCTTCCCAATCTATTCTTGGCTTTTTTTTTTTTTTTGGCTTTTCCACTGCAAAAGCTCAGCGTTCAGGTACTGATGGAGATCAGAGACTTGTGAGAAGCTGTTCAGCCCCCAAACTCCATCTGCTTGGTGTTTTTTTCTTGGTTTTTTTTTTTTTTTTAATTCTGCTGCACTAAATAAAGGCAAGGAGATAAAAGTCTCTGCTTGGCACCCACTGGAAATTCAGCTCGGAACGGGAGCAGGGATAGCAAAACAAAGACTTGGAGGAGAATTACATCACCAGCCTGAACGTTTCAAAGCTCCTTCAAGCTGTGCTGCCGAGGTGCAAAGGTCCCAAAAAGCCTTTCAGGATGCCCAGCTCAGCCCTGCTGTGGGATTAAGAGCCCAGTCCTACCTGTTGGAAGCTTAGGGAGAGCCTGGGGGAGGGCACAGCTCCAGATCCCCTCCCCTGGCACTGCCCCCAGGCTCAGAGCAGGACTTGTGTAAGTCAAGGTGAGAGAGAGGAGAAGTGGGGGTTGGAGTGGGCAGTGCCTTAATCCGGGAACTGAAAGGTGTAAACTGAGAATTCCTGGCCTTGGAACAGCCTGTTGGGGATGTGGGAGCAGGGTTTTCATTCCCCAGTTCCAGCTGAAGGGTGAAAATAATTTCAAAAAAGCCCCCAACAAACCCTCCCACAGCTGGGCAGCTTCAGTTTGTGCCACTCCTCGTGGGGGGTTTCTCCCCTCAAAATAAGAGAGTTTGGGCTTTTTTTCCATGGCAGAAAAAGCCTGAGCAGGGAAGGAAGAATCTCACCCTGGATAAAAGCTGATTGACAAAGAGGAGGAGCCAGGGGGAGATCACAAAAAGTCGTTTTCCACCTTCAGGAGGAAGAAAAAACACCCAAAAGTGGGGAAAAAAGGAGGCTCTGGGGGGACCTTCTCACCCCCTGACAGGAGGGGGGAGCCAGGGCAGGCTCTGCTCCCAGGGAACAAGGGACAGGACAAGGGGAAACGGCCTCAAGGGGAGGTTTAGATTGGATATTAGGGAATATTTCTCCATGGACAGGGATTTTCAGGGACTGGGAGACCCATCCCTGCAGGGATTTACCAGCCCCATGGATGTGGCTCTTGGGGACGTGGTTGGACTCGAGGATCTTGGAGATCTTTTCCAAGCTAAAGGATTCTGTGATTCTACGAAAATAATTGGGGGGGGGGGGGGGAGATTTCCCTTCCCAAAATCCCACAAAACCCAGAGTCAGATCCCCCCCCCCGAGGCTGGAGCTGACCCTGCTCCGCGTGGGCTGCTCAGCTCGTTGTGAAAGAGGGGAAAAATCCTGGAGCAGGAGCTCTTGGCACGTTTCCCACCGTTTGTGCCACTGCAGATGAGGCCTTTTGGCCCCAGTCAGTGCCTGGGGGAGCTGGGAATTGCTGATTTTTTTGTATTTTTGTGTTTTCCCCCTTTCCCTCCAAACGTGCCCAGCCCGTGCCCCTCGCCCCTGTGTCACCCTCCCCGTGCTGTCACACACCTGCTGCCTGTTCTCCCCCTCCAGGCTGAAGCTGTGGAGATGGATGGATTCCAGGCAGACACTGAGGAAGATGAGGAAGATGATGACTGCATGATTGTGGATGTACAGCCAGCAAAAGGTGGGAATGTGAAGGGACAGCAGTGCCTTGGCTGAGCAGGGACAGTGTGCAGCTCAGCTGCCCCTTTTTCACCATCCCTTGAGCTTTTCTCTCTCTGTCTTTCATTCCAAACACTTCTCTGCTTGTTATCATTTTTTTTCTGGATGCTTCTTTGCTATTTTTGGTCTTCTCTAACCTGCTCCTGCCTTTTCTTTCCCTCCTCCTCCTCCTCCTCCCTCTGACTGCCTAAATAGCACAAAACACTTGTGACTGGCACTCGGCTGCCAGCGTTACCTGTTTATTTCTGGGAGGAGAAAAGTGAACATGAAGGGTTTGCACCAGCAGATCCACTCATTCCTGGGGAATGTTGCTGCTCTCTGGGGTGCTCAGAGCCCTTCCAAGGTGCAGGTTGTGAGGAACAACCAGGTTGTGCTGAAGGAACAACAGCCAAGCTGGGATCTGCTGCCCTGCTCCTCAAATCCCAGCGGTTTGCTGGTTATCTGTGTCCCAGTTATCCCTTGGAAAAACGGGCTTCAAAGCCCCAGTGGTGCAGTGGATCTGTGCAGGAGGTGGGACGAGGATGTGGAGCAGCTCCTTTGATCTCAGGGAGGTTTTTCAGGCGCACGAGTCCACCCCGGGCACGTGACGGGGCTTCAGAACCTCACGGCTCCTTCCCTGCTGCTCTCCCAAAAGATCTCCTTCCCTGCTGCTCTCCCAGAAGAGCTCCTTCCCTGCTGCTCTCCCAGAAGAGCTCCTTCCCTGCTGCTCTCCCAGAAGAGCTCCTTCCCTTGCTGCTCTCCCAGAAGGGACCTGGAGAGGTTGGATCCATGGGCTGGTTCCAAGGGGATGAGGTTCCACTAGGCCAAGGGCCAGGTCCTGCACTGTGGCCACAACAACCCCCGGCAGCTCCAGGCTGGGGACAGAGGGGCTGGAGAGCAGCCAGGCAGGAAGGGAGCTGGGAGTGGGGATGGACAGGGAGCTGAACAGGAGCCAGAGTGTGCCCAGGTGGCCAAGAAGGCCAATG
>NW_020885113.1:99065-103477 GCF_003945725.1 Corapipo altera
AGCTGAACAGGAGCCAGAGTGTGCCCAGGTGGCCAAGAAGGCCAATGGGTCCTGGCCTGGCTCAGGAACAGTGTGGCCAACAGGTCCAAGGAAGTGATTCTTGCCCTGGACTCAGCACTGGTGAGGCCACCCCTGGAGTGCTGTGTCCAGTTCTGGGCCCTCAGCTCAGGAAGGACATTGAGGGGCTGGAGCAGGTCCAGAGGAGAGCAACGAGGCTGGGGAAGGGACTGGAGCACAAGTGCTGTGAGGAGAGGCTGAGGGAGCTGGGGTTGTTCAGCCTGGAGAAGAGGAGGCTCAGGGGAGACCTCCTCACTCTCTGCAACTCCCTGACAGGAGGGGGGAGCCAGGGGGGGGTTGGTCTCTTTTCCCAGGCAACCATCAGCAAGACAAGAGGGCTCGGTCTGAAGCTGTGCCAGGGGAGGGTTAGGTTGGAGATTGGGAAGAATTTCTTTGCAGAGAGGGTGCTCAGCCATTGGAATGGGCTGCCCAGGGAAGTGGGGGATTCTCCATCCCTGGAGGTTTTTAAGATGAGGCTGGATGTGGCATCAGTGCCATGGTCTAGCAACTGTGGTGGTAGTGGATCAAGGGTTGGACTTGATGATCTCAGAGGTCCTTTCCAACCCATCTGATTTTATGATTCTATGATTCTAAGAGCTCTCCCAGCACCCCTGAGTTCAGCCCAGCAGGGTTTGTGTTGGGCAGCTCCTCCAGATAAAGCCTCTGCACGTGAATTCCGTAGGGTCCGACCCACCCCGGGCAGATCCGGGCTCTCCTTTCTCTCTGGAGCTGCTGCTCCATCCTCTCACCTCCCCAAAAAACCCACCCTGGAACTGCCTGACAAGCAGCTTGGCTTTAATCTCTAAGCTGCTTTTGCCTGATTACCAGGCTCTGAGAGATGAAACCCTCGCCTCGGGTTTGTCACCCCTTGTTCTGGAGGTGCCACTCAGCAGCTTCCCTCCCTCAGGCTCTGGTGGCACAAAATGCAGCTGGGTTTGTTCAGCTCAAGGCACTGAAAAGATTAGGAAAATCCCCTTTTTTTTTATGGTTGAAGTGATTTTTTTATTTTTTTTTTTTTTTATTCTGGATTGGTGATATTAAATATGAAACCAGTTAAATTTAAATAAATAAATATTAAATTTCAAACCAGTTTGGCAAGAAGGGGGCTCGCAACAGACCCAGGAAGCTGAGACAAAACAGGGAGGGGATAAATTCTGCTGGATTCCTGAGGATATTTAACAACAAAACCCAACATGTTTTGTCCTTTGCAGACTCTCCAGCTTCAGAATCCAGTGGGACAAGAGCTGCTCACCAGGACAGCAGCAGGGTCAGCCCATCTAATACAATTTGAGACTTAAAAACGCCTACTAACTCCTCTGTATGTATGTAGAATGGATTAGAAAACTTTAAAACCCTGTGTATCTTCGCCCAAGATACTTGAAAGTATTCCACATTTCTTGTAAAGAGAAGACAGCACTTTGTTCTGCTTCAGCCCAGATGGAAGCTTAAATTTTTTATATTTTTTTTTTTTTTATTTTTAGCTTTTTTTAGCTTGGTTTTTAAAAAAAAAAAAACAACAACAAACAACAAACTGCATATTAATCTGTCCTTAATAAAGCATTATTGAAATTTTGATACTTCTTTGTAATGGAAGGTATCTTAAATTATCTCTGGAAGTAGCTGAGGGATTTTTGGGATAAGCTTATTGTGATGCCACTGGGGGGAATGATGACTGTTCATAATGTTGTACAGCGTGGCCTTGGGTATAAATGATGTACAATTATATATGAATTTATGCTCTTGTACCAATCCTGTTTGTGGTTTTACTTGCAGCACATTCGGGAAGAGGAGGGGGGGGGAAAAAAAAGCATCTTGTTGCTTTTATTTTGGAATTAATTACAGATGATCAGTCCCTGTTTACATCAGAGCTCGTCTCTGGCCCACAGAAAAACACCAAGATTGAGGTATAAAGGACTAAACTGGCATCAAACTTGATGGGAGAGGGAGCAAACTTTGAGTTTTGTGTGATTGGTGGGTTGTTAATTAGTCCCTGGAAAGGCTGGGTGCAGGCTGAGGGTGTTCACAGCCCCAGTGGGCACCACCAGCAGCTGGTACTGGTGTCAGGGAAAAAGGGGTCAGGCTGCCCCAGTAACACCAGTGCCAGCCCCAGCCCTGCCTGGCTGGGCATTCCAACCCCATGACAACGCAGTCCAAATAACCTGGAGCAGAGCTGAGTCTTTAAATAATTCCATTTAATCAGACTAAGTGTCACCTTCCCCCGATCTGCTCTCTCCCGCAGGAGTTACAGTGCACACGGAAGCCAAAGGGGAAGCTGAGTCCTAAACCCAGCCCCACCCCCGGGCTCAGGGTGGTGATCCAGCCTAGCAGCACTAATCCCTGCTCCCCCTCTGCCTCGGGAACACCCTCCTGGAATGTGGTGCTGACCCCCCCTGGGAGCAGTGCAGGAAGTGCCTCGCTGGGTGAGACCCCCCCCGAGGGAGGGACAGAGTCGGGGCTCCCCCTCTGCACAGCCACCCCACAGCCACCCCACAGCCAGCCCTGAGCTCACCCAGCTGGGAGCTGCTGGGAAAGGGAGGGAAGAGGCTAAAACCAGCAGCGCTGAACCCACTGCCCTTTATTTCAGGGGAGGGTCTGCACCCCGGCCAGGAGCTCCGGCCTCAGGGGGCTCCGGGGCTGCTCCTCTCCCGCTGCCTCGATGTCTGCCATGACTGCTGCGTCCCAGCACAGGCTCAGGAGGGCTGAGGGCACCTGCCACGGGAGAGGCACGTTAGTGAGCCAGGAAATCATGGAATACTTCGGGCTGGAAGGCACCTTGAAGCTCAGCTTGCTCCACCCCCCCCCCACCGTGGGCAGGGACACCTTCTCCTATCCCAGCTTGCTCCAGCCTGGCCTTGGCCACTTCCAGGGATGGAGCAGCCACAGTTTCCCTGAGCTTATAACACTCTGTGTGCCTTCCCAGAGCTGGGAAAACTTCAGCTAAAAGGGACAAGGGTGGATTTCTGCCACAAGCTCCTTCTGGGAGACGCTGCTCTGGGCTTTCCGTTCACAACCTTGCCTTGCCTTTGCTGCCTTCCCTCTTTTCCCAGTGTGGTTGCTCAGCCTCTGGCAGAGCTGCTGGCAACTCCTGCTCCAGGAGGGAGGTCCCTGCAGTTCCCTCCAGACTTCAAAGCCTCTAAGCAGTTTCTTGTTTGCTTGTGCTTAAAATGTGCTTAAAAAGAGGGGCCAGGGAGCACAACTTGGGGCTCTGAAAGCTGAAGACACACAAACTTCCCCCCAGGCTCCGAGACTGTGATGGAAGGGGCTGAAGTTCTCTCTAAAAGCAGATGAGGGATTTTGGAACAAGCTTAGAGGGGGACTCTGAACACCTCAGGACCCTGGGGAAGGCACCAGCTCAGTGTTTTCTTCACTCACCAGCCCACACTCATTGAAGGCCAAGTTCTCATCAGCCAGTTTGACCCCTCCAGGTCCCAGGAGCTCAAAGGGCAGCCAGTCATCTCTGAGTGCTTCCCTCACAAAGCTGTAGAGCACAGACACTGCTTCTCGGGCATAAAAAGTCCCTGCCATGAGAAAAACGAGGTGAGGGAGTCCAGCTTTTCCCAAAAATCCAACCTTTTGTGGCCCCTTTCGTGGGGCTCTGACTCTCTCAACTACTTCAGTGCCACACAGCCAGGCTGATTGAACTGGAAAGGCCTCAAAGCAGAGTGCCCAGAGGAAGTTATTCAATCATTGCAAGCCCCTGCCAGGCCGTGACAAAGAGCTGGGAAAGCCTGAAGTGATTTCCAGAGTTCTGCTGGAAGACTGGAAGAGGATTTGTGCTGTTGTACAACCTCGTGCTGGTTCCTGTGACACACTGGTCTAATGAGTCCAGCTTGTTCCCAGAGGTTTTGGGAAGAGGAGGCTTTTTAATGAATGATGCCTTGGGATTCTTCTCAACCTTAAAATCCCAACCCTGAGCAGGTGATGGAGATGGGAATTCTTGGAGAAACACCCTGCTCTGGTTTGGTGTTTTATTCCACGAGCTGTGTTAATATTCAGTTTTTTATCCCACAAGCACCCTCAGGAGGTGCCCAAAGGAAGGGTGAGGAGCCTTTTTTTTACCTTGGAGGATGTATCCGTCGGGAAAGCGCACCCGGAGCAGGGTGTAGTTGTACTTCCTCATCTCCCTCTGCTCCTCCTTCTCCCTCATGGCTCTTGTCCTCAGCATCGACGCCTTCTCCACTGCCTCTGTCCTGTGGGGAGAGACCCTTTCAGACACCAGGGACAGGGACAAACTGGGATAACAGGGACTGGCTGGCACCTCCTGGCCCCTCCTGCTGCTCCAGCCCCTCAGGACAAACCCTTCCAGCCCCTCAGGAGAGGGACAAACCCCTGGCTGGCACCCCCTGAACCCTCCT
>NW_020885113.1:103487-103847 GCF_003945725.1 Corapipo altera
AGTCCAGCCCCTCAGGAGAGGGACAAACCCCTGGCTGGCACCCCCTGACCCCTCCTCCTGGTCCAGCCCCTCAGGAGAGGGTCAAAGCCTGGCTGGCACACCCTGGCCTTTCCTCCTGCTCCAGCCCCTCAGGACAAACCCTTCCAGCCCCTCAGGACAAACCCAGGACTAGACCAGTGCCATGATCTAGGTGACAGGGTGGTGTTGGGTCATAGGTTGGACTGGAAGATCTCAGAGGTCTTTTCCAACCTAGTAGATTGTGTGATTCTGTGGGACAAACCCCTGACTGGCATCCTCTGACCCTTCTTGCTGCTCCAGCCCCTCAGGAGAGGGACAAACCCTTCCAGCCCCTCAGGAGAG